>NW_027614800.1:0-21413 GCF_965212315.1 Lampetra planeri | reverse complement strand
TCAACACATTCAAATGTGGCAATCTCACTTTCCTGCTTCTTCAGATGAATGACTTTATTATTACATTTCTTTACTCATTTCTCTCTTACTGGTTTCAGCTCGGTCACATCCCACTCCAGGTACTCTGCCACATGCATCATCTGGGAGATAATGTGCTCCAGCTCCTGCAGACAGACCACAGACCCTCATTACAGGCACAGAAACACTGTGTTTACCTTTCTGTTTATTGCAGCCTATACAAGCTGATGCTGCTGAACATCTTTGGCATGAAATAGACTGATAACCAGCTCTTAATTACAGGTTGTGGGAGCATCATTCTTCTGCACAGTAGAGTTTCAGGGAGGAAACACAAGGACAACGTGGGAAGTGCTCTGAGGTTGATGGTTTAAATTACAATGGCAGCTTTTTGGGTGGGGGTGTATTATTAAGTGGCACATTGAATCACGACAATTTCAACGAATAACCTCACAATCGTCATTTGCTGAATCGTGAATTTTTTTTTTTTCAAATGCCTTTTATTTCAAGCGTGAGATCAAATTAAATAGATGTGTATCTGTTTTTTCTCTCCTTGGTAACACACGTCCTGCTCTGCGTCCCCTCCCCGGAAAAATAAGAGGAAAGGGTTGTAACACTGCTGGCCTCACACTTTTAGCTTCCCGCTCTCTCTTCCTATTTATGTCTTTGATTACATCCATACAAAATGTACCTCACTTAGTCAGAACCTGTTTATATGTGTGCTAATGCACATAACAAATGTAATACACAAACTGATCTTGACTTTCCAACACTTTCATGTCTGTACGTGAAATGCTGTACTACTTACTGACCAACAGGTGGCAGCTTTTCCAAACACTGCAAATCTAAATGCTGTAATCTGGATGTTGTGGAAAGTAGACGACAGTCATTCTATATATCAGTAAGATAGAACAGACTGGTGTGTGTGGAAGAAACCTACAGAATTCATTTTATCTGTGTTTGAATCTGGATCTGAATGACAAGTTTCAAAATACTCAGCCCTGGAAACTGATACAGTTTCAGTAATGTGATATACAGCAGTGACTGAATGAATTATGAATGAATGATCATACCTATTCACAATTGACAAATACTCCGTCATCAAATAAAACAAACTCAACACAATGGGACCAGTGAGAAGTGAAAGCCAGTAAAACCCTCAGACACAGTAACTTTAAATGTACCTCTTATTTCTTCTATTTAATAAAATACATGAGCCTGTCCAGTGCTCACTGAAGAGTTTTTAGTCAAATATTTCATGTATGAAATAAATTATAGGAGGAGAGATTTTACCGAGCTGTCCAGTGATCCATTTCCATCTGTGTCATAGAGGCGAAAACATAACTGTGAAAACACAAACAGAATTAACACTCTGACCTGAAGCAAGGCGAGGCAGCTTTATTTGTAGAGCACATTTACACACAGTGGCAACTCTATGTACTGAGAGTAAAAATACAAGGTTACATAGTGGGTTCATCATGAGACTGATAAAGGAAAGTGTTGTGTGTGAATGTCATCAACAGCTGTATCATCTGAATTCCTGCAACTTTAAGAGTCCCTCAGTCGCCACTCAAATGTTGTCACCATGGAAACAAACATTATCATCATGATTGGTTCCTCTTCTTCTTCCATCACGGTGAAGTGTACAGCCCCCTCAACGTTAGAGAATCGTGACAACATGACATGACTGCAGATCATTTCCAAATATAAATAGAAACCCTTCTCTGCCCCAACATCTCCCCCCCACCCCAACACCACCACCCACCCTGTGCCACCACCCACCCAGCTCCCAATATCATAGCGTGGGCGAAGTGCAGCAGCGGGTTTTTTGCTGACATCAGAAGGAGTTGACGTCAGAGGGCGGTTCACCGGGCCACTAACGAGGAGATAAGTACCGGTGTCCTGACAGGGTGTAACCTTGGCAAAGGGAGGGCAGAGTGTATCTGCTGCATGTAGAGGTTGACTGAGGCCCCCAAAAGGCCATAAAGTGCAACCAGTGATGAGAGCTGTGAAATTCTTCAAGCTCTACAGTTGGTTTGGATGGAGAAAGAGAGAGGATTGCTTCCAAATAAGCACATCATTTCATTAGTTAGGTGTTCATTTCACTGTACTGACTTGGAAATCACCATTGAAGTCCTGAATTATGATTATGAGAGGATTATTTGTTATATATTATCAAATTAAATGCCTCGTTTAGTCAATAAATTACTTCCTCGTGGTGTTTTATCCCTGCTTTTTTTATCCTTTTCCTTGTATCACATGATCATGCTGAGAAAAAAAAAAAACAGCAAACAAGCAACATTTGAATCACAGCAGTTCTCAAATACACCAAAAGAGGGCGCCATCTGCTGCAGGGGTACTGCGTAAGTAAGGACTGAAGCTGGGGGGGGCCGAGGGACGGTCACAGTGAGATATCATAAATCCAGGATGTGCTTGCACACGAGCAGCAGCAGCTGAATAATTCAGTCCTTGCGGTGCTTAATTAGAGCTGCTCAATAATTCAGCAGATAAATGAGAATAACAGCAAACTCTGATGTCCAATTAAGCGATGCAACGCTGTGAATAAGTAATGTCAGCATGCAATTAAGAGGTGTAGGTATGTGTCCATACCCCTCTAAAAAACCACTCAGGCTGGCTTTCACAAGAGCTGCAGGAGAAACGTTTAGTGGATTTGATCTAATCTGACTATAATATAACAACACAGGCAGCTGCTGGAGGAAAATGAAATTATCATCTCAACAGAAAGATGAATATAACAATAACAATTGTTTTACTTCATCTGCTCAATCATCGACAAACGTGGCAGAATATTGGACCGTAATTAGACATCTTCAGTTTGTGGTGTCTAATAACTTATTGAAAACCATATTGACACCAATAGCTCTCATGTGTCAGTTTGTACAGAGAACACACAGTGCTTGTTCAAGTGGTTCTGTTACTTTGAAAATCATTCATTCATCCATGTTCTGCCGCTTATTCCGGTTACGGATCACAGGTGTGCTGGAGACGATCCCAGCTGTCTTAGAAAATCATACTGAAGATAAAATCTTATGTAAAAGAGTCCCAATGGTCGACCTGACACGATTATATTATGAAATGCTATTTTTTTGACTGAGAAAGAGATCATTTGACCGATATACATTGTGAGTTGAAGAACTTCACATTGAAGCATCTGTCAGTGAGGACTGGAACTTGAGAATCTTGAATCTGTATGAATCTGTATCAGACCAAGAGCAGAGAAATGCTTCAGGGGAAACCTGAGCTCGTTTCACTGACCCACTGGAGCTGAGTCAGATGTTTCACTGGTGTGCAACCGTGGCTGATGACCGATGTCAGCCGTAATGACTGAAATAGAGATGGCATACACAGATCACATTCCATCGATAGAGGACCCAGAACATCAGCCATCACTCGTGGCAGGTACTGCAAGTCTGTAGTTTTCCCTTTTCCTAGTTTCTGTCATCAGTCTCATCTTCATCCTTTTCACTGCTACCACTGAAAGCCTCACAGGAGTTTCCTGTCTGGTCTTTCCAGGTCACACAGTGAAAGACGGACTGAAAAAGACATTATTTTCCTTCTCATACTAAAGCACAGAGCACTGTAGCTCAAGATGTTTACTGATGATCAGATCAACAGAGAAATATGACATGATGACACTCACACTCAAGCTTGTCCTCCGGACGACCGCCCTCCAGCAATGAGAGGTAACACACAATGTCCTTCAGCTGCACAGCATCCAGAGGCCCCGGAGGTGCATTCATCTTCAGAGGGGTAGAGTTGCTTTTGATGAGCTTCAAGCCTGTAGGGAGACAAAATGAAATGTCAAAAACATCCTCTGTACTGCGGCTAATGTTAGCCGACAGCCTGCTGGGTGAGGATGCCCGACATCAGTCAAACAGTTCAACTGATCAACGATGGGAGGCGTCCAGCTCACAAAAGGGCAAACAAACAAATCCTCTGGGTCTTTACTTATCAGCCACTTGCTTTGCTTCCACACTCAGCCTGTATCCCAGTATTCCACTGAGTGAAACAGAAGGATGACAGTTCAGTGAATGCCCCGGCTGCCCCCCCAAACTGACCTGCCTGAGCCCAAAATAAAAAAATAATATGTCTTTGTCGATCTGGCCAATCACAAACATGCCATGATTAAAATAATCATTAATTTAAAATTGGATCAATATTATTGGCCTTTGATAAAGTTGTACTCCTACAAGCACATGAGTGGATGTGGGTTTAAAACGGAAAATGAAAATCACCGTTATGATGTAGCTTAATTTGTGAGTGAACCAGAGGCACAGGATTAAGACCGATTATTGTTATATATCAGTCCAGTAAAGCTCTTGAATAAAAATTAGAGGACTTTAAATCAAGATGTTTGACATCAGGTTGTGAAGCTTTTATCCTTGAACCATTTCAGAGTGCAGACGGGTGCTTTTATATGAATATTTATATGAAGTATATATGTACAAACTGTAGAAATGTAGAAAACACAAATGGTGAAATAAATACATATATGCTGTATTTTTACTATTTCTCATTCTAGTACATCCAAAGATGTGTTATGAATTTACTCATGACTACGGTGTACAACTGTCATCATCAGTTGCAATGGGAGACTCTGGATGAGGTCATGGGAAGATGGAATTCTACTGCTTTGTGAGGAGATTAGAAGTCACACACATGCATTTGTGTGTTGTCAGAGCTGATAATGGGTAAGTGCACCAGACGACGGACAGAAAGAAGCAAATCGCTGTGTGAAAGCAGAAAAAGCTGGCTAGAGCTACAACGCCTGCGTCTGTAATTACTCATAACCACCCAAGAATGACATACTGTGTTAGTGTACACACCGAAAATATAAGAAAGCATTTCCGAGACAACTGGCAGCCACGAAACTACGCATTTACACGGTGTATCAGTGGACAGGAATCTGCTGTGAGATGCTGCTAATTTTACTCCTGAAGTGAGTCAAGTGTCCATGAAATAAATAAAGTGATGCTGTTTCTCAAATGCTACCAGTAACTTTAAAACACCTACTTGCTGGTTATATAAAGTGTCAAAAAGGTTTATGTCTAAACTTACCAGACACTTTCGATTTGTCTGAGGATGAGGGGCTGGGTTTGGGGCCCTTGTTGCTAAACGTCATGAAGAGGTGATGACAGAACTCTTCAGGGAGTTCACTCTCCAGGAATGTCTGCATGAAGACTTTAAAGCCCTGAAAGTCAATCTCCTGAAGCAAGACAGAGAAGCACAACACATTTGAAAGTATTTTTTATGATGAGAGCATGGTTTAGCTTTCTTTATTTGTGTGCAGTCATCTGCCAGAGGTCATATTCCAGATTTCTGCTCAGTGAAAGATGCTGAAAGTTATCTGGGCTGTGGGTGGTGGAAATCTATTTTAAGTCTTCGCAACTTCTCAACTGCTTTGCATTTTCATACAATGTTCTAGGGGTTTTCCAATAGCTATGTGCTGTTTTTGGGTTGTCTTGTGTAGTGTGGACCTGAATATGTCTTACATTCTGCTTATGAACAAAGTTTGGACAAAAACACGCCCATTCTCATCCCAATGAATTGATCTAGAGGAGTAGTAATGTGTTCTCCCAACATTTTATATCCTGCTCAGAATTAGCTCCAAGTTCCCAGTCCAAGATGGCAGTGCGCAGTACTTTTTTTTTCATTTCAAAGTACACAAAGAACTGCTTTCTTAGTTGTCAATGGGACTGTTGTTAAAGTAGTTGTACCTGCAGTACCATATAACGTGTAGAGAAGCAACTAAGAACCGGCGCAAGAACAGATTTTTGCCAAATTTGTATGGTGTGATGAAACAACTCTACTTTTCACGCAGAAATGACCCCAAGTTACCAACTTGTACATCCACTGCAAGTGTAACGCACCCTAACTAACCTACAAACCACTGAACATGGTGGGGCCTCGTCGAGGCTGGAGCATGGCTATTGCACTTGAATTCTGCACATGGCTGTTGATAAATTTGATATTTGGTGGTGTTGACCGGTTTGTCGCTAACATTGCTGTGGTCTTCAATAATAAGACTCCATTTCGAACCATGTGCTTGACACATCGTGCTGCGTCTCACAACTTCTGACAATGTGCTAGTTGGGCGACTGGCCACTGGGAAATAGAAACAAAAGAGCAGATGAAGCAGCCGAGGATATTTTTACCAGCTAAAAGGAAAGAGGACTTTTGTTGACTGCAAAGACAGTGAGGTCCAGGATCCCCTCATCCTCTAGACAGAGCATGAACTTTATCAACACACAACAGGCTTCTAATTTATCTGATGGGTGTGACAGTCAAGACACATGCCACATTTCATGGTCACGTCTCCGGCTCCACAATGACAACGTCTTGAATATAAGCACATCCTGAGGAGGTATTATGCTGCCAACGTGATACAAAACAAACAGTTATTTCAAAGCTCAATGGTTTAACATCAGGTATCTAAAAAAAATCACACAGACAACAAAGTGATGAATCTGGATCATTATATGACATGGACGTCATGGCACGTGAAAGGCCATTTCAAAGATCTGGTCTTAAAAAAATGGGAGACGACACTCACTGACACTGAAAACACACAGAGACTGAATTAGACAGGAGAAAAAGACAGTTACCTGGCTGAGGATTTCCTGCTTCTGTAAGACGCAGCATTGCAGAAAGAGAGATGTCTATTACGTTTAGGATCAATCATTAATGTCTCACGCTCAAAATGCTTAAAAACATCTACAATTACAGTCAGCACATCACAGCGTTGTCAGGATGATTCTAACTTCATGAACCTGCACCACCACCACCAACAACAACAACAACAACAAATGCCACGGAATGACACCTAATATTCGCAGTTAAACTTAAACGGATTGCCCCCAACTGGTTAATACAGGTATTGCAGGAGGTCGAAGATATTTACTTGACTTTCAGCATTGAAAAAGTTCTCATTCAATCCACTTCCAGGTGTTTATGTATCAGCAATTAGAAAGAATGAAATTCTCCAACTGAACAGTTCATCGTTCCCTAAAATCACATCCAGTGAGAAAAAAAGCACTCCTGCTGCCGAACACTGGTCTTCAGAGTCACAAGCAGTTAGAAACAAACAATTTCTTGCAGCCAAGCACTAGTAATGACAATAAATGGCAGATTTACATGCAAAATTCCAAATAAATATCTGTTGCATGGATGAGACAGGACAAACCTCCTCTGGATTGTATTTGGCCAACACTCCATCTCCATGGAACTCCTGCAGCACATCCTTTAGCTTCTTGGTTGAGTCTGAGAAAACAGAATCTCTGTGTTTAATGTCTTTTAACTCCCTGTTCTTCACTTAAATGTTCACTGAAGTAAGGCAAATATGGCAACTTGACATTTTGTTAGTAGGTCCTATCATAGCTAAAATGAAATAAATGCCATGCTCAGAATTTTTAAGATAAGTGAAATTGTGTTGAATGTATTTCATTTATAGTTAAAAACAACCACAACAGTTGAACAGGCATATTTCTTTGACAGTCACTGCAGGCTGCAGTGCATTTACAAGATGTGCTGCTAAGTCAATTAACTGCACCGCAGAAACCAGATTGTAATGTTGCTGAGATGGATTGAAGAACCATTTTCTCACAAACACTGGAGGGCCTGGTTCATCTGTTAGCTCATTGCTCTTTTAATTAGCCTTGAGCAGACAATCGGCTCCACACGTTGACATTCATGCGGACACAAACATGGACCAGTGCCACACTGTACGACCTGAACTCAACAGATACAGGCAGCTCTGGCTCCATTATTTAGGAGGCAGTTTGACGTGATGTTGACAAGAATCCTCTAAAACTGGTTGGAAAATAAAAGTGTGGTGTTTCAGTTGTTGACGAGCGAAACCTGTCAACAGCCCCTCAGTCACTCTCTCATGGATCTTTCTAATGCATCTCTTCTCAAACCACATTGTTCCAACAAAGTGAATCTAAACGCCTCAAACTGGAATGAGAATTTATCATCGTCATTTTGGAAAAGTGATTATATGTCACCTTCAGCAATCATGATTATTTGTATTTCCTCAAACAGTAATTTTACCTCATGGGTTTAAGGCTCATAAAGGTAAAATAGCCCTCCAATTCTAAAGCAGCACTTTACCACACTATACACAGTCGCAATTCTTTCACATAGAAAGGAACTCTAATTGCCGTGAGCCAGATCTTAGGTGCATGATGAGGCACACTGCAATTAAATTGTTATGAAAGCGTGCACAGATCTCTCTAATGAGAAGGAAGAGCATGAACGAAGCCATCGTGGCCCCTCGTTCTTCAGCTCGAAGAATATTTCATAACCCGAAGCTACAACACTGCTCATTGAATTATGCCCACATGCCTGCAGGCACACATGCACACGTATGAGGACTGTATTCGTCCTCCTGCTTTTTCCTCCCACGGTTTCCATATCAAGCTTCATTGTTTTGATCACATCTTTTATGTTGTGTTAGATTCAACAAACTCCTTCGCCACCCACAAAGTGTGCAGATAATGTTAAAAAAACAAAACAGAAATTAAACCTCTAGAGCTCCAATCTGAACAAAAGTTCCTCCAATTGAAGTGTAATAACTAAACCCCCATGTCCTTTCTGATGTGCCTTTCATATTCAACAATATGTCTCAACATGGAGACTGGGAGAATGAGCTAAGCCCCGCCCACTCACACAGTGCTGCCCTGCCAAGTCACCCTTGCGACAGAAATGCTGTTTCTCCACTCCAGAGTATGTCGTTAGTGTCCAAAGCTGTCACAGCTGTCCAAAGTAAGGTTGATTTTTCACTGAAGGTGTTTAGGACTGTTAGCGATGAACAAGCGGGGCGAGAAGACAATTGGTGGCGAAAAATGACAGCTATCTGATATAACACCAGCCACAGACAAATTCATGTGCAAAAGACAAAGGTCAAGCCAGCAAAGGTGCTTTGGGGGTTCATTTACTCTGTAATGGGAACACAAGAGGAATATCATAACCAACTGGTTAGGAAGGTGGTCAAAAGCAGAGGTTGACAAAGTACTCCTGTTAGGAGAGAAACCACTGGTCAAACATTATCACAACTTTGCTAAATCATGCAGTTTGTTTCATAAAACTGACGTTCCTAAAGTAACGAGAACAGAAATATGTTGGAGTTAAAAGTACGACAATTGTCTTTCAAACGTAGTGGAGTCAAAGTCATAATTTGCAATAGAAATGATACTTGAATAAAGTATAGTCACTCAAAAAGAGTACTTAAGTACAGGATTCGAGTAGATGTACTTCACTGCTGTCCATGTCAACGTGTTGTCAATTACAGTGAGAACTGTCACGACCAGCTGAAGCACTGGAACAGGAGAAATGAGGGAATATCAGTCATTACTGTGAAATTAAAAATGTACCAGACAAGATGCCTCCAATATGTTTGACACTGACAGCAGCACTGGGGGATGTAAATCAGCTGAGTACAGTTGTGCCTCTCTGAAGTTCCATTGTTTGTCATTTGGCTCTTTGTATGTTCAGAACTTTCCACAACTATGTTTGGTTTGTGCATAAAAATCAGCCTGCCAGGTTGTACCGCCACAATTTCCATCCCGCTTCAAATGATGAAACGTGTCAACATCCTGGAGCGTAACGTAAACGGCAGACATCCAGAACGCACAGTCTGCTGAGCACGGGAGCCATTAGTGGTTTGCAGATGAATCTTTCAGAGCTGCACACATTAAACGCTTTCACGGCCTGTAGTGGCTGCATCAGCAGGAGGATCCTCGTGTAGGACCTGGAATGAAGCATCTGAATATTTCACAATGGGAGTTATATTTTTAATAAAAATGTGTTTTGTTTTGTTTTTTTTTCATTGTATGAAAAATAAGTTTTGTACGATATCATACACACCAGATTAGCCTAATATTCAAAGTAATACATGTGCAAAATGTGTAAATTAAGGTGAAGGAACAGAATTAAGAGGTTTGTGGGATTTGATACAAGAGTAATTGAATGAGTCGTGTGACAAATTACTAATCCTGACTTATTCATGAGTTCTGAAAAGATTGAGCTGAGATAACACCAAAAAAAAAAAAAAAACAGCTGAAAAATGATGATGTGTTTTGTCACTGTGTGATTTAATAATTGAGAAATCGGGATTAATTGACATATTTGCAAAATTTGCAACATGCTATAAGTCTATTATCAGAGGTTGAATGAGCAGTAACTGGTGATGAAGATTGTAATGTGGTGATGTGAGCACACTAAAGATGTGGACTCTGTGCCTTTCACAGCTGCGTGAGGGTGACACCTGAAAAATGAGTGTTGTTGAAGAGTGTGATCACACACAGGCAGACAGGAAGAATCACTTCACACGATGTCACGCACAGATGAGGCGCCTCTCCTACTCACACTGAGTGTACTCCTGCAGCAGGGCGAACTCAGCCGGGGTCAGCGTGACCCATTTGTCCTGGCTGCTCATTGTGTTCAGGCCTTGTGTCGGTGTCCAACCAGCATTCCCCGGGCAGCAGCAGCACACAGCAGGACGTCACACGCTGGGGGAAACACATTTAGTCGGACTTATTGGCAGTGACAGTGAGTGAGAAGATTCAATGTGTTAAATATACAGGTGACCTGGACACCAGCTTTTGCGTTTGTTGTTCTTGCATTCCAAAATGGCAGAAAACAGATTTATCATCATCATCATCGTCAGATTTCTAAATCTTCCATGAGTGCCGTTATGTAAATCAACGGGTAAAATTAACTCTTTGGCTCTAAGGAAGTCAGCACTTCCTCATTTCTACCAAATAGGAGTAAACACACTGACTTTCTCCTGCTATGTTGCCCCCTACTGGTTTGGAGTGTGATAGATTGTGCTTGCTTGTTCACATATCACTCCAGACATTTTATAAATATGAATAATGATAGGCTTGACTTTATCACAGGGAATATGTAGACAATTCAGGATATTTATAAGAATAAAATGCTGCATATGGCATCTTGAACAAAATAATCAAATCTGTAATCACCTTCATGCTGGCCTCTCAGACATGTGACATAAAATGGTGCAACAAGTAGAAGTGGCCCTGTGTGAGAAAACACCTCATTTGGACATAAAAGCATTCAGAGCTGCATCTGTTCAGATAACCTTGCACCAGCCGCGCTGGTTGCTATGATGACAGCGTGATCTCGTTCAAGCAAAATGAGCTTTGTGGGTTGGTAATTAGAGTTTGAACACAGTCCAATATCAGTGTACATAAAAATGAGAGCCTGTGAGTATTTCTGCTTTAACTTTGTCTACATCACTCTGGATCTGGAACATGCAAAATGGTTCAGATTCAGACAAAAGCAAAACTCAGAGCAGCGTGAGTGAATGACACAAATTAAAATAAATTTCCGCTTTTATAGGACTGATGAGGGTGCGGTTCACAAGCGATCATATCAGGGGTTGTTAAACAGGTCTCTCTGATATCTGTCGTTCACTGGAAATTGTGGCTCAACAAGTAGACATGTTCATTCATGTGGAGACTACGTGTGTGTGTGTATAATAACAATAATACACACTGGTGATGTTTGTGTGTGTGTGGTGTGTATTGTATAATAAGGAGAATACTGGCACACACTGGTGTCTGTGTGTGTGTGTATTGCACGCGCACAAACATCCATGTGTGAATTTCCCTTGTTCAGGGTTTACTACTGGATGAGGCTGCAGAAAAGAATGCAGTTAAAAGAGCATCATTAAATAATAAAGACAACACAGAAAGTGAAAACAACAATCAGTACAGTGTGCAGCCACTGGTGCTGGTGTGTTGGCACACTGGGTGCGTGGGAATCAGCCTCCCTCACATAAACTTTCATCTGTCGCTGGAGATTAAATGAGGGAAAATTCTGCCATGTCTTATTCCATCTTTCACACAAGAAAAAAATGCTGATGGAGGATTTCCTCCAGTGAGTTTCATGCAAATATCATTTTTGATAAAGCAGTGACGTGTGCAGTCATTCCCTCTGTGCACTGACTGCAATCATTCTCTCTCTGCTGCTGTCTAATTGCACTGCATCCTCACAACTCTCAAATAAATGTTGAGATTCAGCAGTCGCCCCCCCAGCTGCTGGATCCATGTGCTCCACCCCACTGGGAGAAGATGTGAGCTCATGCCGTTGACACACACACACACACACACACACGCACACACAGATACAGTGATGGCCACTGCGACACACTCTGCTTCATAGGAGATGAGATATGAACATGCTGCTGCTCACCTGCTGCTGTGGAGCTGGAAGTAAACCAGCTGAGGGAGGAGTCCTCCAGGCAGATGTTTTCAGATGAGTATCCTCATGCACGTTGCAGCTGTATCTTCATCTGGATCTCCTCCCAGCTTTGTTATGAGATGGAGTGTGTGTGAAAGTGTGAGAAGCAGCAGCAGCAGCAGCATCAGCAGCCCTCTGCACTGCATCTCACTGTATGAGTATGTGGACGGTGTGTTTGTTTTTCTATGGCGGTGTCTGGTCACAGCATCATCAGGGACGTGGACTGAGAGAGAAAGACAGGAGGGAGGGGGCAGAATAAGCCTGCTCTGCCTGCAATGATCAGTTTCCATACTCCCGCTCGCACACGTCACATCCCTCCATCCCTCCCCTCAGTTGCTCTGGTCCTCCTTCCCCTCCCTCCCCAAACCCCCCCCAAAGTCTTTAACATGGTCTCTTGTGTCCTCGCGTTGTATCTCATCTCTCTCCACAAACCTGTGCGCTCTATGACGCACGTCATTAGTATTCAACACAACAGACGGTGGGTAAGTGCAGCAACCTGTGAGATAACCCCCCCCCCCCCCCCCCCCCCCCCCACAGGGCTGAGTGGAAGGCGGGAAAAGAGGAAAACACAAAGAGAGGACTGGTGAGGAATGAGGAGGGACAAAACCAGAGAGGAAGATGATGCAGGGAGACGGGAGGTGAAGGTTATATGAAGGAGATTGGATGGGGGGGCAAACACAAGACAAGAAGGATATATGAAAGCATCGGTTCGCATTTGTAAAAATGTGTCAACATTTGTCAACAAAAAACTTTAACTCAAATTCGTGACACTGACGTGTGTGAAGTCTGAACCAAGGTCCAAGCCAAAGTTTGTGTTCTTGCTCCACTGGCTACATTGATCCTTGGTTGACACACGACGGACAGACTGTCCTCATTGGTTTGGACTGACTGGCTGGAAGGAGGCGTGTGTATGTTTGTAAATTACCTAGTTAGCATTGTTTACCACTTTGCAAAGAAGGAAAATGGATGAAGCCATAGTGATGACGCTGGTATGGCGTTACAACCAACAACCAGCAGTAGAAACATCATGTTTCGGTTATCTCAGACTCAGATGAATGCCCTGATCATGAAGAAGCTTCCAACATAGTGGAGAGAAGGATACGAGACATTTGTAAGAATTAAGTTAGTAGAATATCATACTAACTGGTTAGAAAGTACACATTTGTGATATTCATTTAGTGTAAAGCATCCTGTAAATCTGCTAAGAAAAATGTATATTTGTCATTCAAAACATATCCAGGAGGAAAAAAAACAGCCTCAGTTCCATTCCTCTGAAATACTCCAAACGATCATTTGTGGGCTGTGAGCTGACACATCTTTCCCAGAGAGCGATGAGAGCGTGATGATTGCACGTTAAATGAGCTCAGAGTCCAAGTTGGTCTAATCGATGGTCATAAAAACAGACTGGAGCCACAGCAAAGCACATCTTCCTCTGACATAAGCAGAGATATTTACGAAAGTGGCTTCTGAACATTGAACTGATTAATTAACCAGGAGACAAATCGATAGGAGCAATGAATATTCATCCGATATTGAGAGACGGGCACATTTCCAAATACCCAGTATCCGAGGCAAAAAGTCAATAACCCACCAGAGACATGTCAGGTGCTCTAGATGATGACCTGAAGATCCTGATCTCATCCAAATGCGCAACGCACAGGCCACATGATCTGTTATCCAGGAGATTGTGACATTTAACGTGCTGCTACAAGAGTGGAGCTGCTCCACTGAATAAATGTCTGGTTTGTAGAGCATATGTTCACCTTTCACAGCAGACATAAAGGTTATTCAGCCTTTCAGATGAGGCTCTGAGGAGCCTGAGGAATAACTCCAATTCAACCACCAGTCCACCTTTTACCCAATGTCCCCATGGTTCCCGCTGTGTATGCAGCCTCCCACCGACAGGAAGCACCATTACATTTGGCCATCAAGTCTGAGCATGTATTGACTTCCATGACCGCTCGCTGACTGAACCAGATATGGACAACGTGTTTGGACAGAGTGGGTCTTGGTGCTGCCTGTAGGCCCTGTGTCGGTCATGGGGTTTTAGATTTGTGTCAGAGACAGCTGAAGTATCGACATGTCCGTCACATGTGACCAGCTGGGGTAAGTACAGGACACCCGCCTGCAGGACGACCTCAAACAACGGACGAGGCCATCTAGTGGCTAAATTGATTGATTGCAACTCCTCCCCCTCATATGACCGACAGTGGCCTTCAGGCTAGCTTTAGGTCAATCTACTCTACAAGGTGAACATGGAGAAGTAGGTGTCAAGAGAAAACAATCACTACAATATATTCCACCATGCTTGTAGTGCACGAATGGCTGAACCTGAATAGGCTAATGGTAACATTTTATTTTTATCTTCTTCAGGCCAGCATATAGACAAGGTGGCTCCATGGAAAAGGACCTGCTCCCTAAGTAGCAATTTATAAAAAATACTGCTGGGCAAGATAACAGGTTAATAACACATGAACACATTTATTGACTAATGCCGATCATTACTGGTTTGGGATGGATGTCATCTGGGTGTGCATCTTCAACAATGAGAGCATTTGGGACGGCCCTTTCTAGCATACAGAACAGGTAAAATCAGGAAGCAATCCCAGGACATGCCCCCCCCCCACTCCCTCCTTCTTTGTGTGGCTATTTAATAATTCTGTTCTTGTGTCAAATGTCTGTGTGTTAAACAAAGTAGCCATGGTGAGATAGCAGCGATGATCCTGGAGAAATTTGTCACTGGACAGTTTCCATATGGTACGCTGGTACATTGATGTTTGCCGTCCCTGAGGGGGGCAGCTGACTTCAAAATGTCAAAAGCATCCTACAGTAATCAGATGTTTCCTGCCTCCACCTCACCATCACAGCGGTCACATACATCGGTTGTAACCCACTTCTGACCTTCTGTGCTATAAATAGCAATCGGAGTGTGGCGTCAAGCGCAGAGCAGTATGAAACATAATGGGACCATTATGTAAGGTCCTGTCCTGCACATCTACACAAGCTGACCTCCTGTCTTCCTTCCCGTGGGGCTGTGTCGCAGATTAATGCACACTATAGGGTCTCCATCTCTGTGTGTGCATCCACAGGCAAAAGATCATTAAATCCACTTTAGCCAGCAGGATTGCACCATTTTCTACCAATGTCTCTGTAAAAGTGCAAGGAGAAAGGGTTTTTCACTAGGAAATATTCAGAACCGATTCAAATAAATCAAGTGTGCATATTACAAGGATCACACTTAAACACTCACAAATCTGCACTGAAAAGAGTAAATGATATATGATTTATGAATGTATGTATGTTAAATATAATGTAGATATATTTAGAAATTTAAAAGTATTAACACAAATTGTCTTGGTGAGTTCTTTGTAGTTGGGATCAGGATCAGTCTACACACACACACACACACACACACACACAAAAAAACATGTTGGTTGAAGCAATAAGTTGGACAAAAGTCACATGCAGTATTTTACACCTCAAAAGAAACAAATCTATCTTTTTGGTTTTTTGCTCCCATTCTTTAGCTTTAAATTTGCAGGTTTAAATTAATCATCCAAAAGAATCTGCAGGCTGACACAGGTTGACACACAACTGACACAGAAACGAGGACTCGAACATCAGTCTGACACACAAGTCTGGAGTGTTTACTTACGTTCAAGTTAGTACAGCCCTGTGTGTGTGCAGTTGTGTGTGTTAGTGTGTGTGTAGCAGGACGCCCCCTCTGTGCAGACAGTCGTGAAGAGCAGTCAACTGTATTCATGGGATGAGTCACTGGGACATTCGGTGGATCTGAGGCAGCAAAACACATTTGTTTGTGCTTAAATCTGCCATGTAAACAAAGACAACAGACAATTGTTTGTGTTTGGAAACCTCAGATGTGAAGATGGCTCACAATAAAAGAAGAGGGATGATTTTGAACAAGAGTTTCACTGCTCAGGTTGAATTATCACTTCTTTCTGCTTCCTCTTCACATCTGTGCTAACCCTTGCGAAAATCTAATTCTCATTGACGTTGTATTGATCGCTCATTTTGAGCAACATTTCCTTGTTCCATTAAGAAGGAACCCCAGGCAAGATTCCCTCACTGCCTATTAACGTTTCACATAAAGGTGAAGGACATATCCGTCTTCACTGGAATCAGTGTCAGCATCTTGAATCACCTACACGAGCAATTAAAACCGAATGTGAGCACAATATACACTTTAATATTTTCTGATGAATACTCACAAAGAATAATGGCCGCGACTGGTAATCGCACATGGGCTGTAAACGTCATCATTACCTCATTCTGAATGTAAGGTCCAGAGGTGGAACGGGAGGGACCAAGTCACTCTGCCTCTGAATTGGCAGTAGAGGTAACAACAAAGGAACAATAAGACTATACAACGTACGTGGAACTCTTACTTAAAAAAATTTGAGCTTTTACCTATTTTTTTTAACAGTATATACTAAACATGATGTGCATGTCTTATTAACAGTTAACATCTGCTGCCATCTCTTGAACACATCTGATCAGGTGTTTAGTGAACATGCTGTGATCACTTGGCACGTGTGCGCTGTGAGCCATGCCATCTGTGGATCTGTTAATATGACAAATTAATATTCACACATCTGCGCCTTCACCTCTCAAACCCACAGTCAATTACAGAACCTGCACACAGCTTCTGTGATGAATATTACTGGTAATATATTAAGATTTCCCTGTGTGTTTAATTCATTCTAAACAAGTTTCTTTTTCCACTAAACCTTCATCCTACTGAAGATTAGTAGACAGTATATGCACCAACAGTGGGTTAAGGTTATGTTAAAAAATTGAAATTGACTTATTGTTCATGATATTTTTTTCTATTGTCCTATTTCAATGAGGGGTTTTAATGTTGCTTTTCTACATTCTCTGTGCAGCATTAGCTTCCTTTCTATACCGTTTACAATGACAAAGACTACAAGATTTTGCTGATGTTGCATGAGTGGTTGCAGTTTGTAACTTCTATGAAACAAATGCTGAAAACAGGTTTTCTTGTGCTGAGCTCTGAGTGGCAGCTCAATATCATGATGAATTAAATGTGTGGAATGATGGAGGATAACAGCCCCATCTGCTGAGGATGATCTGGAGGATAAATGAGAATCAATAATCTCATACACAGTTTACACACTAAAGGTTATTATATTATAGTTTATTATGATTGAAGTGTACATATATCATAGAAAATACAAAAATGGAGCCTTGTAAAGCAAAATGTTGCAATATTACTGCAGAGCATTAATTCATCAGTGTGAAGAATTTTGATTGCGCAAGAGGTTTTAAGTTAAAGTAAAGGCTAAAAACTAACATTCACAGATGGAACAGAGTACTACGTCACTCTCTATACTGCAACATCTTTTATATGCGCTATGCTTAAGACAACTAATCTATATAGAGTGAATCTGAAAGTAAATCTGGATAAAAACGATTTTGAAGTAAAATCATTTCATTGCATTCTAAGCCTTTATGAGACGTTCTTGGAAAATCAGAAATCACAACATTCACAAATGTTGGCATAGGAGAACAATGGATGACATACCTTGGCTTACAATGATCGCAGTGGCCAAAAGGTTTTGTTCATCTGAAATGTTAAAAGCCTGAGCTGAGGCAGGTTAAGCTAAGAAGGCACCAAAGAATCCTCATAATCCTTCACGTCTCTTTGTGCTTGTACCAGGGTTTGCACTCTGAAAGAGAAGACAGAGGACAGCACATGATAATCTTGTATCATTTACAGCCTCAAAACAGATCTGCTGTATTTCATTGTCACAGTCAGGATTGTCAAAGCAGCAGGATCAAATCTGCTGACTGTAGGATACCTACATCTTAACGATGAGGATTTAAACTTCCCTCACCCATCTCTGTCCTCATCAACAGCATGTTTGCACATCTCACGTCGACTCAGGTGGCCTTCCTCCTGATGGTGAGCAGCTGAGAAAAGCTCTGCAGAGCCCAGTACAGCAGAGAGAGGGAGACAAAGGCCTGGACATAGACCAAAGACAGCACTTTTAGAGGCTTCATGTGAATGTGTTGAATTCAAAATCCTGTGTTGCTCATCTGGACTTACAAATACAGTCATAGTCATATAAAATGTGTGACTGTATCAAACATTTGCTGATTTGTCTTTCATTAATCACCTGTAAAACTGCAAAAAAAAACATCAGACAACTGGCTGGCAATTCTCCATTCATTTACCTTAAAGGTAAAAGTTGTCACATTTGTAACAGGAAAAATAAATAATTGAGAGACAATTTGTCACAAATGTAACATTTGCTTCGAGGCACAATGTGTCAAAGTTTCTCAAGCACGAAAATACCATGAGGAGTACATTTACAATTTAGAATAAATGGAGGAGGATCATGACCGTTCCCCCTGTTGTTCCCTGGGCATGTTTACATTCTTTCATATAAATGTAATAAAAACTGTGAAGTTACATCAGCCAACTACTCAGCATGTCGTAGGCTGGTAGTACTCATAGAGCTACTGTAATCAACATTATGTGACCAATATACAGAACGTATCCATGGACATGTGAAATGTTCTAATATCAGCATTAGCCTTTGGATAAAGTGCATGGGAAAAACGTTTTTGTATAGTGACCAGCGAGTGTATGGTTGTGGAGATAATTCAGAAAATATTCAACATACTGTACTGTTTCAAATGTTCCTGCAGCTATGTTACTTTTAAATTGAAGAACAGGCATATATTAAATTTGCTGCCAAGTCAGCTTACTGTATTTCAGTAGCCTTTGGACCTCATTTAAATACATTTCACAGTTTTTTTATTTATTTTTTACAGTTTTTACATTTTACAGTTTTTTTGGCCTTTAACCTGCCAACACAAAAATAATTGTAGTAAATGTGTAGCAGGATAACGGCTTCTAGGAGAATTTCCTTTGATTTACCTACAACAAAAATTGTAGTTATTGAACAAATGCATTGTAAATACTCATCAAATCCTTTTTTTCTCTGTTTTATGACGACTACGGTGAAGGTTTTCCTTTTTCTGCTGACAGATGATTTGTGTCTTAGTGCCAGCTCTTTCAACAAAAATAACAAATGAAAGGTGCAACAGGTATCATTTATGACCAGTGAGCTAACTACTGTTTCTCTGTTCAGGCATTAAAGGAAAACAGTGAAATTGACTCTCTAATTAAAAGTCAACGCTTTGAGGTTGCACAGAACTCTTCCCCTGATGCTGTCATGACAGGGTCAAAAGGTCACTGTCGTGTAGGACCATGCTGTTCTGAGTACAGCTCTGCCAGAAACAACCTTAGCCTCCACCTCTCGCTGCGTTCTGGCCCATAAACTGCATCCTACATCACAACTCAAGCCAAAAGCAGACCGCTGTCCATCATAAGCAAACAGCTTGATGGGAAAAAAAGCAGTTTCCTCCTGGAAAGGGCAGCTGTTTTTCTCAGAGAGAGAGAGATAGAGTGCGAGCGAGACAGAGAGAAAGAGAAAGACAAAGAGAGAGAGAGAGAGAGAGAGAGAGAGACCTCCCTTGCTTTTCTACCTGCTCTGGACATCGAGCAAGGACAAAAAAGGAAAGTGGTATGTGTTTTTGTTTTGTTTTGTTTTTTTAAAAAAGCTCTCCACTTTTTTCTAGCGACCTTCAACCTTTAAAAAATGTTACACCCAGAAACCAGACTTATTTCAATTTAATATTCACTGGAAAACTTCACATCATATCACAATAGTGCCAGTATGAGGGTTCCTTTGTTTTATGTTCCAAATTTAGCATTTGAATCCAGTAGTCCATCTTGTTTATTAATCAGACTGTGTGACATGTTTTACTTATAGTGTAAAAGCAAAACGGATGCACAAACATTTGTGCTGATACCTAAAAATGTACTGAGATCACCTGCTCTCTGACCTCTGCCCCCTCTTTCACTCCACCTCCACTAAACTGTAAATCATCTTATTGCTTTCTTGCCATCAGACTATATCTTTTTCTTTTTGTTTTACATGCAAAATCACTATCACATCTATATTTGTAATTACTTTATATATTATATATGCTATTTTATAAAATACTGTACAGTTAACTGTAGACTACAGGTATATACAGTTTGTAATATAGAGTTGTATAAATGTTATTGTTAATGTTAATGTTATAATGTTATACATAATTAACTGAACAACTCAGAAATAGGCTTCTACTGCAAATAGTGAAAAGTACCAAAACAGTTTCAACATGACCAGGAGAGAAGAAAGAGAAAACATGAAAATGCATTGAGTCCATCACAGACTGATTGTAATCAAGAAGTGAGTGCAGAAGGCTTGCCAGCAACTCGCAAGTCACATTTCACTCTAACAGATCGGAACAAGACAGAGTTTTCTATCAAAGCCGCATGTCGAGGCATCGACTTTTCTCTGATCCCATCTCCTTCTATTCAGCCGGCTGCGCTACATTCTAATTGACTCGTAGTAAATCCATGTGGGACAGATTACGCAGTGGTAGCCAGTGTGATTGTCTACAAATAAGCACGAGAGTCTAAAGTAGAGATCTCAGCAAATCAACTCACACTCACTCTGTTTTGGAAAGATGTTTCTTTGTTAAGGGGTACTTGCAGAAAAAAAGCCACGAACATGTGGTTCTCATAGATTATGTTTTTTTTTTTTTACTTTGTTAAGCTTTATTTTCTTCTGGAGCCTGATTTTCAGTGACACTCTGCAGCTTCTTAAATGCTTCCACACAAAGCAGAAGTCAAGTTATGTTCAAGAGCAGCTCAACGACTCAGCACGTTTTTAACTATCCCAACATAATGCATCCAGAGAAAAAAAAACCTCCTTGGTGGAGGAAGGGTGACGTGTAATCTATGCACTGATGTATTGCATGTTCGCAGATTTGATCTAACAGACGTGTTCTGATCACTTGATTTATTTACCCACTATTCTTTTTTTCAGCAAAAAAGCTGACATGTCTGACAAACCGAGCAAACACCAGCTGCTCAGCACGACACACTTTAAGTGTTTTTGTACCTACACTTTGGCTCTGCTCCGAACATCTGAGACTTTACAGAGAGAAAAAAACAAATCGAAGCATAAAGTGTCATGAGAAACTACAGAACTTTGTTCCTTGGTCATATT
>NW_027614799.1:0-21414 GCF_965212315.1 Lampetra planeri | reverse complement strand
TTCATCTCTCTTTTCCTCCTCATTTCAGAAAAAGGGAAGGGAAAGAAGGAGGGAGGGGGAGAGCGAATGAGAGTGGGACGCTGGCTTGTGATAACTGCCATGCAGAATGGGCATCTCCCTTGTTTATTGGCTTTTGAAATTCAATCCATTGTCTGGGACGGGAAGTGATAAAGGGAGTGGAAATACAGACGCTCTTATCACGCCAGCTCAGTAAAAGAAACTTTTCCCCTCCCTCCTCCTGATGCTTCCGTTTGTTGTGGGGTGCGTTTGTTGTGAGCGCATCGCCACATCCGAAGAATGGTTTCTGAAAAATGCATTCATTCAGCTGATTATTTGGACCCGGCTATGCCACTTACTATTGTGTCGCATCTTTGTGTGTAGTCATCACATTTAGAGGAGGCAGACAATTGGGGAATGGTCACACGCGTCTCACAGGCTTCTCCCCGGATGTGTCGTATTTAAAGGTTGGACATGTTCTTGTTCCCCAGTTGCAGTAGAACAGGGTGTCAGTATTGTCCATCCCAGTGACCTTTCAGCACCTTGACGAAAACTCTGAGTCATCATTGCTAGAAGTGCTTTTTTTTTTTTTTTTGCACATTGCAGTCATTTCAGGGCTGCCCCTGACCAAACTGGGGCCCAAAGTGCATCCCCATCCCAAATGTATCACAAAATAAACTTGACAACCTTTATTAGTACTAACAAATGGAAATGCACGGTAAGTATAGAGACAATAGTTTGGGTATATGAGTCAGAGATTAAACAAAAAGAAGACCTGAAATAAATACATTTTTTAAAAAAAGTATTAAAATTGGATTAAATTCAATTTTTAAAAAGAATTGAAAAAAAGAAATACATTTAAATAAATAAAAATGATTATATATTGCCTCAAGTTTATAGTGTATCGGTAGCTACGTATCACTCCGTCTCAACAGACAGAGGTGAATCCTGGGGTGTGAAGACATTCAATGAATGTGATCATGGTCGCTGGAAAATAGTCTCCAGTCACTGGAGACACAAAGTCCTGAATGAAGAGGAGCAGCTCAGGCATTTGTGTCACGATACCGTTTGATTTCAGCAACAAACCCACCTTCAACTGAAGCGCCCCTCTGATTGGTTGGATGTCGGGTCGTCACCCTCTCCGTCCTCGTGCGCCTCACGGTAGCACATGATATGCGCATGCATTGAGTGTACTGCAAGATGAGGCCCTGCACGGAGTGTGTTCTGTGTTTAGGGAAGGAGGGACAATTAAAATAAGTTGGAAATAGCCCAATTAGTAGTCCAATATGATATTTGAATGAATGAATGATGATGATTTGTTTTCAATCTGGGTAATATAAACCCTTTTACAGTGGAATCATCGTAATGGCTGTCTGAAATTTTTTGCTTATTTTAACCAGAAACGGGCCAGAAATGACCCGTGAGTAAGTGCTTTTGCTAATTTTTGCTAAAGTTTGAACTGTCAATATCTGTCAGGTATTTTCAATTCATTACAACTTTTAAAGTGCTTTATTCGAAAAGTAATCACTCCATCTTTAGAATCTGTCAACAAAAGTTTGGCTAAAAAGTGCTTCCGAAATGTTAAAATTCTGAAAAACCTCCGGTTTCTTTGCTCCTAAATTTTCTTGGATAAAAGACATTTGAGGATTTTTAATTTAGGAAACAGACTGGCATTCCTCTCTGCTCTCTGCCATATTGTAGATCAAACCCAAACCCATTGCTTCAGGGAGAAATTAAACTGACAGATGAAATCACAGATGGAATTGATTTTCTGACCTTGTAAGAAGTTAGAACAGAGGGATTGATGGCCTCTGATTGGAGATGAAACTAAAAGCTGAAGAAGCATCGGTGCAGCTGGAACCGTAAAGGTCCAGATTAAACACGAACATAACCAGGATCCAGTTGTCATATCTGATAGGAATATTACAAGAATTACAGAAGATAGATCCATGATTGGTTCAGTTAGTATCAGAGGTGTTGATCCCGGATTATCGCTAAACATATCTATATCTATCTACAGCTATAGAGAGAATGTATTATCTATATAAGTGAACATTAGCTACTGAAGTTTTATCAGTGTGTTGGGAAAACCAACACAACACGCTCATTCTAACCTTTGAATTTATTAAGGCTTAGTGACACATTGCAATCCATACGCTAATACTAATACTAATACTAATACTAATACTAATTGTCTTCACATCCGGTCTAAAGACCCACCTGTTCAAACTGGCCTTCTCACTATAATTTGTCACCAAAACACCACTGATCTCATTGATTTTTATGTTTGCTTTGATTGCAATTACATTTTTTAATTGTTGTGTTTTCAATAATTTATGTGTACTGTGAGGTGAACCTGAGTGCCCTGAAAGGCGCCTCACATAAAATGTATTATTACCTATTATTATTATTCATATCTTGCTGCTGCTCTCTAAGGTCACTGCCGCGCCTCCTAGTGGTCCATACATGACTTGACTTAAAATAATATAAAACCCACAAAGATATATATACTTATAAAAAGCATCAGCATATTTCCATATTTAAACAAAATCAAGAGAAAGTAAAAATGTATATAAAAAGAATCAATACACAGCTCACAAAACAAACACACACAAAATCATGGATTGTGGTGATTGTGGTGAACTGTTTGTGTGGTATTCTACCACAAATATTGAATATGCAGGTCATGAAATATGAAATATTTTGCACAATTCAGGATTGTAATTGTACATAATAATTGTTTCTGTGATGAGTACAGATTCCAGTTCTTGCAGCTTGTTCCCACACAAACCTGAATCAATGGGTTCATGCTGCAGGTCGGCAGGCAGGTGTGAATCCAGTCGTACTTAAGATAAAGTACGTGGGACACAGATGTTGATTTTTCAGTTTCCAACAGCATTTGCTCTTGTATCTATGACTTTGGCGTAATGCAGTTATTTTGTGCCAATGAATATTTTAATCCTTCACCTGTGGGGACGAGCAAAACACAATAATATTCATGATGTGTTCAAACAGACACTCGATGCGGAGGGCATGTGCATTATATTAGAGGATTTTTGTTACACTCGGTTCTCCCCACTTCTGCAAACAGATCTCGTCGAGGACGATGGCGGATCAATGGGTGTGTTTTTTTCACTCATTCATAATTTACCATGGGAGCTCGGGCTGTTGCAGCCGACTGAACGTGGAGTCCCAGCAGGCGACGTCAGTCTCTGTAGATAAACAACGTCAGAACCAGAAACTTGACACATCCTCTCCATAAAATGTCTTTTCATGGACGACAGTGGATCAGATGTAACCATGAAATGAAAGTGCAGCGTTTTCCTGCAGCCTGCTGTTCCTTCCGTGTCTGCTGTGGGGGCGCTGTCGCACAGCAAATCACACGGCTCTCGCTCCACCGTCTCCTCTCCCTTTGTCGTCCATGCCTCTGATCCTGGGTCGGTCAACAGCGAGACTTTTCGGTCTCAGAGACTCTGTGTTTAGTATTTTTTAGCTTTGATTCATCTGGAGCTGTGTTGCTTTTCGGCGCAGAGGATGCACACAGTTGTTGCAGAGGGGACACATCTGGTCTGGACAGCTACCAAAACCAGCTCACGTGTGTCATTACTCTCCACCGGCTGAATGTCGCTGTTGACGATGAGCCCACGTTCGTTACCGACTCGGACAACTCGGAGAGGCCCGCAAACACCACGTCGTTCAGGTTCTGGAGGCAGAATGTATTCGGATCCAAATCCATGAGTTGATAGATACAAAGATACTTTATTCATCTCCAAGAGAAATTCACATTTCCAGCAGCAAGATACGAATAATAATGGGGACACGGGGGGGGGGGCATGCTGGACCCAGAAAGTAAAAATGAAATATAGTAAATAAAAGAAAATACAAGAACATAACATGTAGCAAACTATTGGCAAAATACTCCAACAGCATACCTGATATGAGCATATGATTGATATTACTGATTGACCGATTGATTTATTTTTAAAATGGGGTCAGTTTTAATGAACATTTACACCTAAATATTGGTGTAGTATTATAGCCCTACAGCTAAAATCCATCCTGAATCCTATTGGCAGGTGTAAAATGCCAAAAAAATGCCATGATTTCACTAACACTCATATGAATAATATGCATAACCAGAAACTGACTCAGGGCAGCTGGTCGAGCCCAGAGTCAACAACACAGCCGCAATTAGCTGTGATGCTTCACATAACTGATTTAAAAAAAAAAAAAAATCTTTCTAAAGTCTAGTCCAGACCAAAGATTGGAGGAGCTACTGAAAAGTTCCAACAACATTGTGCTGCTGTTTCTGGTCGTTTCCAGAAGTTCCAGAGGATTGTACCTGTTCAATCTGACAATGGTTGAGACTGTCGCTAACGTTCTGACCAGTCAGCTGTGAGCCGGTGACGGGTACCCAGGTGGGGCGTGTCTGTGGCCAGACAGCTATATACATGCCAACAAGCATGCTAACTTCTGCACGGAGCCCGAGGAGGACATTGTGATAAATCTATTTGAGGCGCAAACCGTGTATTCACCACATTAGCTAACAGAACCTCCCAGACAAACACCAGAGCACGTGTTGAGGAAATTCATGAATTAGAAGAGTTTTCCTGTGGGGTTGTGGCCCTTCTGCTTGATTGCACAGCACAACCCGCCCGTCCTGTGGAAACGACAGTAGTTTTGCGCAATGAGCGGTCGCAGCTCGGTGCCTTAGTGGGAACTGGACTGTTGCTGGAACGTTCTTGTGGAAGAGGATGCACAGAGCTGCATGATGTGAGTTGTTGCGCCTGGAATCTTTGGCCTGAACGAGTCTACAACCGCTGACCCCAACAGACCTTTGTTTAGTCATATTATTGTTGGCTGCATTCCATTTGCCTTGCGTACCACTGGATCAATTCGAGGATTAAAGCCAACATTAATACTTCTCCAGCCCTGTCGGCATGTCTGCCGTGCAGCTCGTGTTTTCTTTGTAAAAGAGCTGCCTCCTGCTGTATTTACACATTTCTTCATCTCTGCAAAAACTACAGTAAATTCATATTTTGCAATTTCCTTCATGGACCTCAGAGCCAGGAGTCTTCTCAATGATCCACTGTGTGTCGCTCTGGATAAAATCACCTGCCATGTAAAGGAGTAATCCTGATTAGCATAATAATTATAATAATTGCAGTAATAATGACAAACATCATTTGTATAGCTCCTTTACAAACACTATGTAACTACAGCAAACAGCCAAATAAGTGTTGATTAGGTCTTTAATTGGATGGTTAAGAGGAGATTTGTTCCAACACAAGGTGTTGCATTATAGTACCATAGAAAGTGGTACAGTGTTAAGAAGACTTAAGTATTAATTAGCCTTTTAACTACATCGGATTCACTGTCTACATCTGGTCAGACTCTTGTGTTGAAGCAGGCGGTGGAAATTAACAGGGCCGCATTAATCCCCTCTTATTTTCCACATCAACACCAGCGCATCTGAAAAACATGGTCCATTCAGGCGTTAATTACATAAAGTTCAGAATGTTTGTGTGTGTGTGTGTGTGTGTGTGTGTGTGTGTGTGTTGTGTGTGTCTGAGGCCATTTGCTTTCGAGGCGACACCAGCGGTGAAACATTAATCAGTTAGTCTTCGGTGATAAACACACAGTGTACCATCACATGGGATTCCTGGGTTTCAAGGTTGCTGCCGTCCACCGACTAGTGCATGCAAACACACACACACACACACACACACACACACACACACACACACACACACACACACACACACACAGTAGATCTAATTAAAACCATTGTCATGAATAGATCTGAATCCATTTCAGTGTGGTTAACAGTCCTTCATGGATAAGTAATGAGCTGCTGCCGATGGAGAGAACACTTCAACCCTTCGACTCCTCAGCTGGACTGCAGAAAGACTCCGTCAAGAGTTACTATGGTGATTTTTACTGTACGGGCTCCGTGACGGCAGCAGTGACAGTGAATCTTTGCATCCGTTTTCTTTCCTTTTAAATCCACTTCCATTAGGCAAATTCATAGCGTTAACTTGTCCAAATAATCAGGCGATGGTACAAGTTCTCATGGGGTTAAGGCCCATACATACTCTACAAGAGCAAAGTAGTTCTGCTCTAGACAATTCATACTTCATGAGAACCTCAGTGCCGTACTCTCTCTCTCTCGGGCAGTCCTCACAGGCCCCGCCCACTGCTGACGCTGTTGTCCCTCTGGAAGCGGCCACTGATGTTCTCGGAGCGGCAGCCACTCTCACCAATCAGGGAGGTGCACATTTCGGAGGCGAGCTCAACGGTAGCTCCGTTACAAACACGGGGGCAGCGACACGGGGCCATTCGACGTCAGTTTTAACAGAGCACAACACGCAAACCGGGAAGTTACACACGACACGGCTCACAGAATCCGGCCGATCCCATCGAATACCGCACCGAATGCGGACTCCGACGGCCGAGAACGGAATAGAGACACTTCCGGTGCCTCGGCAAAATGTATTTCAATCACACAGTAGTTCTTGGACACCACAGAGACCAAAAATCTGCCCTGATGATGTGATGAAAACCAAGAACTTTGTTCCTCGCTCCCTGGCTGCGTGTGAACAAGGTTCTCGGTTCTTGTCTTATCCGTCATACCGCTGCAGAAAGAAGAAGGGGGTCACAACAAAGATATTTTCTTCACACCAAACTGGTCGATGTTTGTCTCCTAATGCTGTGATAATATTGTGTCAAATGCGTCCAAGTTCCCAGAGTTTGCTACAATTTCTTTGTGTCAGATTCGTTTCTGCATCTTTTGGTACGTTTCATAGAATATTCATGTTTGTTTCTTGTATTCATCCAAAGCACGGTGCTGCCACCTCCTCACTCCACACATGACTAATGTCTTTGCCTGCCACCACATTTGTTTTATACATTATACATTGTATTATCTGTCTCTGCAGTGAAGTGAAACTTAAACACATTTACTTCTATTCAAAAAATAAAAGGGCAGCTTTACTTTTTCCTTTAGTCTTTTCTCTGTGATACTGAAGAAACAAAGTTGTTTATGGAAATGAGGCTAAGGTGAAGAGTTCTGTGCCGTCTCCCATGAGTCTCTGGAAGTCGAATTAGTGGGCAGACGGACGTTGGTGAGGCTGAAACCCATCAATCTATCATCAGTCACTGGCGTATCACACAAACAATGACTCCCACTCTGCCTCCCCTCTGAATGTTTGTAGTCCCACGCTATGGATCAGTTGGGTACAAAGACAGTTTTTGCTGGTAGTTCAAAGGTAATCCAAATACTGAAGTATGACTTCCCAACTCCTACGCCTTCCCCGTGAATACTGCTGAACGCTGTGATTAGTGATGGTCGGACTAAGGCTGTGACTACAGAGACTTGTCTCCTGCACTGCTTGAATGTGCCTTTGTCTCGGTACCTGTCCACCACTGAATGCAAACTTGCCAACACCCTTCTGTGTGTGTGTGTGTGTGCAGCATCAGTGAAAAATCAGCCTCTCATTGGGCCTCATTAATTATTATGTGTGCAGAAATATTCTTAATCTTGAATCTTTGTATGTAAAAAAGAATAAAATACATTAAAATAGTATTTTATAGTGTTTTAAAGCTGTTGGGCCCTGAACAATGTAACATATGAGGTGTTGAAGATCTCTAAGGCCAATGTGACAGTGGCTGTGATGCCTGATGGTCCCAGTTGATCGATGTTTCCTCTCTGCAAATGTTGATGTGCCTCATTTTTTTGCCCTTTTTTCTGGAGTTGTGGATGTTATCGGTACTGTGATGTCACTGACGTTCAGCAGACTATATTGGGGGTGAGATCATGGCAGCCCGACTGTCTGCTGGGGGTCATCAGGGACGCTAACTAATAAAACAGAGTATGGTGCACACGGGATCCCTGTCATACGTCTTCCTGGGGTAGCTGAATAGTCAAAGCCATGATTGATGGTTTTATAAAACCGTGATTTTCCACCTTGTAAGGAAGACCAGTGCAGTGTCAGCTGACCGAGGGGGTTATTTTCTGAGTAAATGTTCGTAATTTCTTACGTGATTAATTCATTTCAAAGATTTGAGGAATTTTTCTCCGGCAGTTGTTGTCTCTCTGGCCAAAAGTTAAATTAAAAAAAAATGAAAAAGCCATTCAGCAGACAAACAATACAGATACAGATATATAGAGTCAGGGGGCAGTATAACAGGCCCCGTGGCCCGTCGGGGTCCCCATAAGGAATATTAATCATAAGTGAAGGGGTGAACTTTCCCTCCTCTCATTCACACACTTCTGTATCGCTGATGAGAAGAGAACGTCCGTGCTGCAGAAGCTACTGAGACAAATAAAGGTGGGTGTGCTCATCATTGTTCTTGCTGATCCCACCCACCTGAGGACGGACGGGGCCGACCGGAGCGGAGGATATCGACAGGCCAACTGTCAGAAAATAGGAAAGTAAAGCAGGACGATGTCGTGCCGTCTGTTTGTCTGTCTGCCAGTGAAGATAAAGAACATGGGACTCAGGCTGTGTGTGCAGTGCCTCTTCCTTCGACATATTTTCCTCTCTGTGCCTGTCGGAGCAGCGGGGCCACTTTGATCAGAGTGTTATCTGCACCGCTGCGGCCTAATCCGTGTATTTGCTCCAAGTCTTAGCTGGATCACTGCGCTCGAATCAAAGCACTACAGAGTCGGACCGGGGAGGATGGAAACATGTGGGAACACACACTCTCCAGCCCTCACAGTCAAACCGTATGCAAACACACTTTGAAAAATCAAATCACCTTGTGTCTCATCAGACTCTGTGCAGGCCATTGATTTGTGTGCGTGGTGTGTGTGTGTGTGAAGCTCAAAACCACTTTCAGAATACATTCACACTCACGTGACGGGATGGACCAGGAATAAAGTCCATCCATCCATCCATCCATCCATCCTTCCTTCCTTCCTTCCGTCCGTCCGTCCGTCCTTCCATCCTTCCTTCCATCCTTCCATCCTTCATCCTTCCATCCATCCATCCATCCATCCATCCATCCTTCCTTCCTTCCTTCCCTTCCCTTCCTTCCTTCCTTCCATCCATCTACCCGTTCAAGATGGATTTATACTTTTTGGGGTTTTTTTTTTTTGTTATTTTTGTTCTTTTCGTTTCTTCAGTGATTGAAAAGTGAGCGGATCTTGCTAGAACCAACTACAACAGGACGGCTGTCATTCTCCACCCACCAATCACCTCGAGGACAGATTGCAGTGTCTCTCCTACGTTGACATGACACGGGAGCATGAACTGGAATTCACCACAACCGGCTGGCAGAGAATAGAGACAACTTGATACAAGTTCACAACATGTGGTTCTGGCGTGTGGTTGTAAAACTAGTCCTGGGGCTGATCCTGAGTTTCAAGCCTCACCACAGTGCACCACTGCCCCCTATGGTGTAGTGAGGGAAGTGCAGTCATTCCACAGTCCCCATATACACATGTGTATTTCACATACAAGTCTTGTTACATTGCTGTGTTTCTTCAGACACAACTTTCTACCGGTAGTCAAACATTGGAATCGCAGTTTTCAACTCTTTCAATGTTTATTTTTATAATAACTAGAATAGTTTTTGAATAGCGAAGTTGGTTGTAACATCATGCCTCGCTGATCCTGCTGTTTGAATATCGCCGTTGGCCGCTGGAAAGCCCATGTCCTGACAAGACACAACTATCTCCCTCTGCAGATTACCGTTGTCCAATTCCTGCAGATATTGGGGGATTTAATGAGTAATTTTGCAGCTTACGCCACTGACTGTTTCACATTTGAGACATTTGTTTGTTTCACAGCTCATCACTTTCCGTTATCAGGTGTTAACCTTGAATTAACTTCGCGGGAGTAAATGAAGTCAACTGACTTGTGATGATGCAAATCCTGGTGTGAATAGAATGAACATCAAGGGTACAGTAAAGCTACAACATCAATTAAAGAGCATTGACCAAAACAAACTCATTTAGAGAATAATCTATAAACTGCAGACACGTGGCAGCTCAGATGATTATATATCAAACACTTTGACTGAAAAATCATTTCTACAGCGTCCTCTGTTTAGCAGATAATCTAATACCCTTCTGTGTGACCTCCCCAAAGGAAGCAATGCGCACAGCGAGATAGAAAAACAAAGCAGAGAGACAGAGAATGGGAGAGAGAGAAGGCAGCCAGTGATAATGAAATAACTTATGGAGATGTGCCTCTCCTAGAGACAGGACGACGACTGGCTCGAGCCGCCGCGGGTGCAGGTCGTGTTTTATACGACCTCGTCGGTTGGACGGAGGTTAGTTGAATCAAGACAAGATGGAGGTCGCCACGTCCAGGATGCAGGTGTGGAGTAACGGATTTTCTGCTCCAGTTAAATATACAATTTGTCTTCTGGTCTCTGTCTAATTACCAGTGAAATCTAATGTGGATGAGAGCTCAGCTGTGTTCCATCCATACTTGAGGGAGAAGAAGTCAAAAGAGACAATGCAGTTTTTTCCCTGGTTTAAACTGCTTTTTTGACAGGAGTAAGAATGTCTGGTCCTACTCTCATTAGTGTTCACAGGAAAAGGTGGGCACATCTGATTTAGCAGAAAGCTAATTTCCATCTTTCGTCCTAAACGAGGGAGAGGCACGTGTTGTTGGTTGCACCACGTGGTGTTTGATCAGACCACCGACCGATCAGCTCCCAATGAGGCCGTGATCGGCTGCTCCTCATGAAGTTTTGCAGATTCACTCCGGAAATGTAAGTGAAGGCGGCGTCAGGTGTTCAGAACGACCCGGCTGCTGACAATACTTTTGAAATGAATGCGTTAATTAAACGCTGATATTAATTCCAGCAGCACCTGTTGATGGAAATCCCAGGTGCTTTGTGGTGATGATGAGAGCAGCGTCGAGGCAAACTTTGATACTGAGCTTTCTGATCCCTGTGAGACTTTCATGTTAATAAATGAGATCTCCTGCAAAGCAATACTGCTTTAACCCTATGTATTATGTATGAGGCAAAAGGAGAACGGCACTAAAAAGGAGGAATCGCCTAGGCACACATAAGTGCCAGAATCCAATCTCAGCTCCATTAGTGCAGGACAAATCCTATACAGTGAGAAGGGGTCTCCATATGTTTCCATGAGGGAGCTCGGGAAGCCATTATGGAAATGAAAGGGGACAAATCACACAATACAGATCACTGGGTAAAGCAGGAACAAATCATGGTGCAGTATTCTTTGGATCGCTAGTTTGAAACCTGAACTCTTCGGAACACTTCTAATAAACTCTTGCAGCGAAGACGATTGCCTGAAAATTCCATTACTTCAAATTTGTGTCATCTCGTATCAGAAAAGGATGCTTCTTTCCTGTTTCGGCAGATCAGAGATTACAGCTCTTGTCTTACTTTTTCATACCGGAGACATTTTCCCCGTGACCCGCTATGGTTGAGCCGCACGGCGTCTTATTCTTTCAACACATTATCACAATCTCTTCATCTTGGCAACGCACAGAACTCATTCGAAGTACGCTCGGAGTCGCGACCACTGCGGAAGGTTACGGGGAAAGACAATTTGTCTGTGTTTTCCAGTGAGTTACCGTCCCCTCCGAGCGTATGCTCCATCACTGTAGATACACATCCTTACAAACAATCTCCCAAATCCTAATTGAGGTAATTAAATCCGCTGCATCCTGAGCATACAGGTGCAGGTGGGAGGCATTATTCATGTCTGGGTGCCCTTGGAGGTAACCCTCTCAATCTACCGAGATAAACAAGGCAGACAAGGGTGCACTTTTCACTGTTTTCGTCGTTAAGGTTGAGAACACAAGAAGCTTTATTTCCCACTGGTCTTGGAGTGACGCTGTTGCCATGGATGACAACAACAGATAAATAATCTTCCGACCTCAATGCCAATATCATTTGAAAACACATTTCCCTTCAGCGCCGTGTGCAGAAACTCGATCAACATCTGAAAGGACGGTGCCACTGCTGCTTCGCTCCGACAAACAAACATGACTGAGGCACCAGGTGGTTTAAAACACAAACACATGATTAACCCCTTAACACCGACCGTATCCCAGTGCTATGTTTGCACCAGCATACTTTGGAGAGCCGTAATTTACGCAACTGTTTGTGCATTAAGAACACGATGAATGGCTCCTGAAAGCTGTGAAGTGTCACTCGGTTCCTCTACTTGGGGTGAAGAAGGGGGCAAGGAGAAGGAAATGTCCATCGGTTCCTGAAAGTAGACAACAGCCACGTTTGCTGTCATTACGGTAATACCCATTTGCCTCATTTGTGTTTTTGTTTTTGTTTTTTTTGATAGCGCAAATAGTCATGTAATTACGTACTCCAAAGTATGCTAGCATGAAAGTATCGGCATCAATAATTTTGGAGGATACAGCTATGGACCCAACGACCCAATCTTCCGTACCACCCAGTAGTTCGCCCCCTGACGACAGCCCTCACTTATTTCCTCCACACAGACCAGATTTAAAAAATAAAACGCATTTCAAAACCGGGGCCTGTCAATAACTACGATCAGGACCGCATGTCAATTCATGGGACGTAGGAAAAGTAATGTGCATTGCAGTACTACTGTCATCTGATACAGGTACATGAAGTCTAAAGGATGCAAACACCAAAATCAAGTTAAAATTTGGACAGAAGGAAAAGTTATACAGCAGTAGTGTACAATCGCTGTTGGTTTTTTCAGGCGAACATGACAGGAGTAACATTTAGTCCACATACCTCCACACAAGAACGTCCTTCAATTTGTCAAGACTGCTTGAAAATGCTAATGTCCTCGTCGTAAATGTCAGCAATAGGTTGCGATGAGGGAGGGCGTGTGACATCATACAGAGGCCTTGTTTATATCAGACAATGATTAGATTTAATACTCATTAGGAAATATTTCTGTCTGCACCCTTCCTGTCACCTCCAGGCAACCAGGCAACAGGAACCATGGCAATTAAAAATGGGTAACTGTCATCCTCCATCACCCTGCCGATGTGTTAGTCCTTGAAGAACACACACATGCCTCCCACATTTGTTAATACACACATGATTAGGCGAAGTCCCTGACATGTAACACTGAACAAATACCAAACTGACAAAAACGATCGAATTACATCGATAGTTTCACATCTCTGGAGCCAAGACGAGGTTAAAAATAGACAATAAGTACAAACTTAGCAGACATTATCAACATGGCCGCACCATCTGCAGCTGTTGTAGTCTGTAATCATTCCTATCCTGTTTGTTTGTTTTCCTTCACTTAATTTGTTTGTTTATTGATTTTATTTCATTTTCTTGTGACACAATTACAAATACATGACTTTTGAAAAAAATGGACATAAAGTCAAGTCGCGTATGGTCCACATCAGTGCGTTGTCTACAATGTCTACAAGGGCAACAATAGAACCGTTTGAAAGGGAATTTGTTCGCAAAACATGACAGCCATCGTGTTGTAGTTAGTGCGGTAACGAGATCCCAAGCTTTCAGTCGCTCATCGCTTGAAGTAAACAAACATAACGGAAAAACTAAAACGCAGCGTTGGAGTCACAGACGGACACAGAAGTATAGATGGTCGCAATGGGGCAGGGTGGGGTAGGGGGTGCGATGTGGGTCTATTCTGTGCAGCATTTATCCCATAACATGCTTGTCAAGCTAACTGTTAAAAATGGAAACGAGGATCATGAAACAGTCCTCGCTCTTCCACGTGCAGTTGATCCTCATCTGTCCTGTTCCCACCCTCATGAGATGCTTGACAAAGATAATGATTGTGATGACCGCTGCATAATTGGAGCTCGGAAAGTCATCATTACCTCTGCAACGTTCATCGCCAAGGCCGTCATTAAAACGGAAACACATTCAAGGCTCTGTTTGAACCATTTTAGCTGGCGTTTGGTGCTCTATTTTGCTATGGGTTATGATCATTAGGATAAAAGGATGTTTACTTTAACACGCCCGTGTTCTGAGTGTTTGCCCTAAAGGGACAAACTTCAGAGAGCAGTCTCTCACTCAAAGACATGGGGAACCTTTGTGCTCGGACTGAAGCTATTTAATTATGGCCTGTCGTTAAAAAGCCCGCTTTCCCTTTTGCTACTGAAAAGACGAAACTCTGATCTCATCTGTCTGGGAAAAGGTTCCTCAGATGTTTGTCGTGAGATGGCTGCCGGCTGCTGCTTCCTGTGAGTATGTGAATCAGTCGGTCCCTGTCAGTTTCCCTTCTCTGCCTAATTACCCAAGGTGCTAGCATTGCCGCTGCACTTTCCCCTTCATTTTCTCCTTTCCTCCATTCAAGCCTGCTCTGCAGCAGGAGAGACGTTTCAAGGAGTTTGTGTTTTGTAAAGAGACGGTCGATTATGACAGACAGGTCTGGATTGGTTTAAAGTGTTTTTTGTTATTCAGTTTTTTTTTTGTACCAGAAGGTAGATTTGTTTTTGCAGCATAAAAGGAGTCCAACTAAAAACATGAAAACTCAGGACAGAATACACAGATGCAAGATCGATCTTTACCAAGCCTCTGACAGGAAGTTTTTAAGTGGAATACCCTCCTCACGTTGTGTAGCCGTCTCAGACTTCAGAATGGTACAATAAAGAAATGATAGTGTACTTCAAATCGTATACCTCATCTTCTTCCACCACCACTACCTTGACCAGCTCATCCGGGGGAATCCCGAGGCGTTCCTAGGCTAGCCATGAGATATAACCCCCCCCCCCGGTGTGTCCTGGGTTGAAGCAGGCTTGGATATACCCCGAAACACCCTCCCCTGGGCTGTGTTTGGTGTGCGTGGAGGGGGCATCCTAACCAGATGACTCCCCCCTGGATGTCCGAGCGCCTCTCTCGTAGGCCGATCCCAGACACCCCACAAATTGTATACTACTTATGTCAAACAGTGACTGCTGCAGGGCCAAACTGCAGTGCTTTGTATGGCCAACCAGACGGAGGGCGTTCAAGGTGGAGCTGGCTTTTTCTTTGTAACTGTCTGATGCACAACAATCCAACCTGGTTCTCATGGGCATGTTTCCACACCATGACTGAAAAATGATACAAACTGTCTCAATAAGCACGATAAAAGAATGTATTCATGGTTTTGTCAACAGCTTCCTCAAACAAAGGCAATGTACAGCACCAAGTCAGTGTTCCCACAGTACTTTATATGATTGCACATTTTCAGTGATAAACCTTGTGAAGTGAATAAAAGTTAAACGAAACACCCTGAAATAACAAACAGTAGAAGGTATTACTGGTAGTGACTTTTGGTTTTCATCAAGGGATTTGTGGTATTCATTTGATGTGAGAGCACAGTTTGGAGGCGTACTGAACTTTTTATTGTTGTATGGGAAAGTGCTGTCATTAGTGCCTCTTGGATCAATAGGCTCTTAACACAATGTCCATATGCACTTGAGTGCAGGGGGCTTTAAGAGAGAGGTGTTATCAAAGCTATTTCGGCCAAAAAGACACTTGTGAACGGCATTTCTCTCTGAAACTATCAAACTGACTTGGTCGAGATGATCGTCAGTGAGAGAAGAGATTCACTTGTTTGAATAATTCAGCATAAATCAAGGCAACCAATACTTAACAGGATGTTTTTTCAGCTCTGTGCACATGCAAACATCTAGCTTGTTATCAGAGCAATTTTATTTGTGGCTGGCAGTTTTAGGCCATGTCCACATGGAGACGAGTTCAGGTGAATCAGTAAAGTTTCTGACGTATTTTGGAGCCTGAATATGATTATTTTTTGAAACCGGACAGAAGCAGTGTGAAGACGACACTTTCTCCTGCGTGTCCAACCTAAGTTTTATCTGTTTCCTGTACGTTTTCTGAGCCAGTGACGTCATAGCCCCACCTCTCCTGAGCCTCATGCTTATTGGCTAACAACAACAATGGCATTCAACTCCTTTTGGTTTCATTCACATTCTCCTTAATCTTTCTTGCCGTTACATCGCCACTTACTGGTCTGGACAGAGTACTACGGGGGCGGGGGCTTCACTAGATTTGTGTTGACGCACGCAGACCGTATTACTGCTACGCCAGTTCTGTCTCCTTGTGGACATGGCCTTAGTCATTCCATCTGTAACGAGAGCTAGGCTTGAAACGTCTAGGCTTATGCTGTGAAAGAAGACATCCTTCTAAGGCCGACGCAGTGCTGCCAGTGGTTAAAAAGGGAATAAGCAATAATGGGTAGAGAGCCTGTTTGTTCATCTTTATTTCCCGCGATGCATTGTTTTAATTAAACAGTCGGATTCCCCTGGCTATGTGACATTTACGCAGTGCTGACTGCTCGTACCGACAAGGCAAATGTTAGGGGCAGCAGAGTGTAGGAGATGCCATAAGTACCCTTGTTGTATTCAGAGCATGAATTTCACTCGAGTTTCTGTCCGTGCGAACCACCTCTCGTTGCAAACACCAGCGTAAAGAGGCATTTTGTGACTTGTTCAGATACAGCACACTTACCGCTTCACCAACTTCTTTCCATTTTTTGGATCTGGCTGCCATCCCTGCTTAAGTTCCATATAATGACGATGCAGAGGAGAAACTCGCCCTGTAAATATAAGGAAATACATCTTGGTAGCAACACTGTAGTGGATATACAAGGCATAACAAGACCTTCCCCCATCTGTAGCAAATCTAATTAGCTCAGAGTTCTGACTTATTCTGTTATGGTCTTTTTTTGCTTGTGTCCTTCCGTCTCTCGTCCTCCCGTCCTTTTCTCCTTTCCTCTCACTTGCTGCCAAGCTCTGTTTGCTTCAGTAATTAGGAGCCAAAGCATGCTTTCACGACTCCATTATGAAAACAGCAAACGCTCCAGTGGTTTATTGATAACGCATTACGCTCTGCTGCAATACTGTATGGAGATGTACAGGAACACTGCAGCCGTTTCAGGTGGACCACCGCTGCCAGATGAAATATCAAATGGCATTAGCGCTATTTCACACCACGTGTAACGGGGTACAAGACTGAAATGTGGTAACAGCGCACTAGTTGCATTAGTGAAAACAACAACATGTGCTGTACCTGACTCTGTCAAATGGAGGATATGACCACAGAGAAAAAAACAACAACAAAACAAAACACCAGCCAATCTTATCTGCAGCGGAACGGGCACTACTGAAGAGGTCATTTTGTCTGGCAATATGTGAAGGCAGCTATTTAGATCCGTTGTTGTGTGCTCCAATCAGGTTTCCCCTGGGTGCTGTGATATTTAAAAGTGACACGGGTGACCGTCCACATTTGCAAGGTGTCATCACGCATCAATTGACCATGCTGTATATCAAAGCTTGGGTGCGTCTGGAAATGTATTTCGAGCTGAAAATGATTTGCTGCATTGTGCCAAGACACCACCATTTTGGAGCTGATTGTGTGTTTTTTGTTTTTTTCTACAAAGATAATGATGTCGGTAGCAGACCTTGTGCAGTGAGAATAATAATGTCTATGGTATCCACTTGTGTTTGTGCAGGAAGACTCACGGCGCACGTACAAAAACACATCTATCTATCTGCTACTGATATTCTCTGGTGAAGCACCCGAAGCTCTTTAGCCTCTTTTCCCTCTTTCTGTCAATTAACCTTGTACAGAGAGAGTAACTATGTTGGTTATTATTAGATCCACCGACTGCAGACTTTAATTGCCTGTGATATCCAGCAGATCTGTGGTCTGTGCGCTGATCTGTCAGATGGCCCATACGGGTCTCAAAAACAATAACACACATGAAGACATACTCACACACACACACACTATACTCATTGGATGTGAATTATTGATTTGAACATGTCAGCTAACAGACAGCACGGACTGCCACTGTGGGAAAAGGCTGTTGCTTTGCTATGCTTGACTGCCAAGCTCACTGAGAAAGTTTGTGAATGTTTACAGAGAAACGACTAACAATGTGCGAAGACAACAAGAGCAGCAGCTGCAAGAGTTTCAGCATGTTGGGCGAGTAGTACGACAGCAAGGGAAGAGGAATATGAAAAGACACGGGAGAGCTGAGAGCGAGAGGTTTTTTTTAGGTATTTGTGTATTAGTCTACTTCTAATGTTTGAACACAAACAGACAGTGCAAAAATCTTTTCGTTGGCTATGATGTGATGCTGAAGGAAAAACCTCACTTGTCAGCTTTGTCAAGTTTCCACATGCATGAAACGTCTTCAAGCTCACTACAATTGCAGTTGCCTACGATATAACCTAGCAAGACTTATTTGTCACTGTATGTGTACCGTTCATACTCCAAGTATGTTAGCATGCAGTGATGAGGTTTGATATGGTGGGAATGAAATAGTTGTTCTCGTGTATCCCAGTACTTCATAATCTTGTTACCATCCAATCAAAAGTTGTGAAGATACTGCTACGGACCGAGTCCTGGTACAGAATTTGTTTTTACAAAGCCGTAATTGTGGTTGCTACGTGGGATACTAAAATGCTCCAGTTATACTCTCATGAAGCCCGTCACATTCCCCACCATGTTTTGACTGACAGTAAATCCAAAAATATTGATCAGTGCAGCTTTAATCATCCATATCAAACTCTCATTTCACTGTACAAGTTTGTTTACTGCTGCCAAATGCCTGCATTTTGTGGAGTTGAGTGACTACAGCGGCAGCATAGTAAACAGATGTATGCACACAGGATCCCGAGACTGTGTGTGTGTGTGTGTGTGTGTGTGTGTGTCTCACTGATGAGGTGTTGAAGTTTTTTTTTTTTTGGGAGAGTATCTTCTCAACACACCTCGTGTTTGTGCAGCACAAGTGATTTATCAAGAGGAAGATTTGAATGTGCAAGTGACTAAATGAGCGAATGGAGGAGAGAAACAGCTTGCCATCCTTCATGATGATAATCTCCTCCGTGCTAATGCACATCTCAATATCCCAAGCAACATAAGTCAGATTGTAGTTTCTGACAAGTATGGATTGCATAACAGCAGCTGGCTAATCCTCAGCCCACAGGCGCGCCAGCATATCTCCCCTCTAATTAGATTTATTGGCCGCTTCCATGGGACTTTTCTTACTATTGCCATTAGGTTTGCGGGTGAGAGACGGTATTGAAGTTTGATGGATTCTGACAAATTTCCAGCGACGCAAATGAAGAGTGAGTTTCAGGGAAATTGGCGGCTATCCATTTTCTTCAGCTAACGAAGGCCGTTCATAATTGTGATACTGTTGCTGTGACACACTGATATTTGACAGTAGATGTTACGGGTAATATGCGAATGACCCGGGTTGTTTGCAAACTGCCCTGTTTTTGGGTAATGTGCAAAGCTACGACATCTAGCTAGCTAACATTATCGACGTTATGAAAGCTAGCTAAAATACCTAGCTAGCTAACCCTACCCAACATTGAAGATGTATGTTTGTGTGTGGACATGTTTTTGGAGTGCCAATATAATTTTGTTGTACCAATACAATGACAAATAAACTACCATAAGACCTTGAGACCCCTTAAACCGACAGTATCCCCAGCGCTACATGAATGCTAGCACACTTCAGAGTACCGTAATTACACTATTTGTGCCATCAGAAAACGTCCAACCGTTCCTGAAGGATGATAAGTGTCCTCGGGTTCCTCTACCTGATGTGAAAAAGGAGCTAGGGGGAGAAAACAGCCATTGGTTCCTGACAGTTCCAAACAGCCTTGTTCCTGTCATTACGGTAATCCCTTTTGCTCTTTTGCTGGAAACTGGCAAGTCATTAGCCCGGATGTGCTAACTTGAAAACAGCAACTATGGCCTATTCACCTCCATCTTCTTCTTCCTGTGTTTCTTTCCATCTCATGCTCCATACCTTCTCTGTGATGGTGTATTTGTGTGGCAGCATTACAACGCAACCTCCAGGTCTGGAGGATGTACTACACTGGATTCACTGGATTTGTGTTGTTTCTGGAGACGATTCCGTTTGGATGGAAAATGTTTCGTGTGGACGTGGCCTTATTCTGCCCTGCTGGAGTCGCGATGTGGGGGAGGGGGGGTCATGGGTGGGGTGTTGACTCAGCTGACAGAGTTTGAGATTAAACCCCAGAAAAATGTGTCTTTGCTTCTTGAGCTGTATCTGAAACTGCTCCCTTCATTTCTGAGCAGCTTTTCTTTATGACATTAAAGGGATATAGCAAATCTCTTTAGCTGATCTTCTCAATCTAGTATATATATTTAGAATATGCAGATATTTCACACGCAGGCAGACACATGCACACACAAGCGAGAGAAAATGGGAAAATATTATTGAAAACAGTTTGTTGGATGTTGTTTGTGTTTAAATTAATTTGTTCTCGTCAGTTGGATTTTCTTCGGTTTAGGTGATTTATCAGCAATAGGTTTTCATGTTTCTCCCCAATATTTGACCTGAAATGAAAGGCTGAGCTTCATTGTAATTCCACATTTTACCATATTCAGCAGCAATGATGTCGGATATGAATATATTTGACACATTCATATGTGGCCGAGGTGTGGGAGCATATCGTGGAAGGGAGATAAACAGGCGTTATGAAGCCATACCAGGCAACCTGACGTCTCAAGCAGCACGTCTTCCCGGTGGAGTTGTCCTCGCTCTTATTTGAATGCAGGCGAAATAAAGTACTGATAACTGAGGTTATTTCAGGTAAAGTCATAGTCATATATTTCTTTATCTGAATCGCTCCCAAAGATAATCTTACCGTCCCAACTCGGTACAGGCTGAACAGGAGTACGCAGATCGTGCAGACTGATAAAACTCCAGGCTTTGGACTGAGAAATGCAGGGGGCAGAGGGTGAACTGGAGACTTGATGGATTCAATTTTATGGCCAAGAGGAATTTGAAAATCCATCATGTATGGGCTAGAGATCATTGCAAACCTGCCTTCTGCACCTTTTCCTTCTCATTCGAATTAGTAGTAAAAAAAAGGACCGACCCCTCTGAGAAGGAGGCATACACAGGATAACGGAATTGAAGGGACACATTTCACACATTTGTTTATTGTGTTAGAAGATTAGGATATTGGATATAATCTGACTGACTGGATTTGCACTCTCTTCTCCTCTGGATGCGTTGTGAGTGAAGGAGCATAAAAAAAACGTGAACTTTTCCCGTCTACCGCCACAGAATTCACTACCGAATGAGACGTAGATGCACTTTGTGATGCAACAACGGGAGAAAACAGGATTAGATACCCATAGATATAATAACACTAACACTAAATGATACACACGACTATATTGTATTGACTGTAAACAATACCAGCCAGAAGACGGGAACTACTTTCTCACACTTGTTAGTATTTCACCTATTTGGATCAGACATTGAACATCAACTATTCATGTTCACAAAAATTTCACCAAGATGGAGGACGTTGACGGTGGACAGTGTCCATCGATCCACCCTGAACTTTTTGTCCATTTGACTCAATCAGTTGACTGTGTAGTACATTTTATTTTTGTATTCTCATTCAGTGTAAACGCACTTACGTACTCTAAATACTTTGGAAG
>NW_027614798.1:0-21437 GCF_965212315.1 Lampetra planeri | reverse complement strand
TCACCCACCCACCGACTCACTCACTCACCCACCCACCGACTCACTCACTCACCCACCCACCGACTCACTCACTCACCCATCCTCTCACTCACCCACCCACCGACTCACCCACCCACCCACCGACTCACTCACTCACTCACTCACTCACCCATCCTCTCACTCACCCACCCACCGACTCACTCACTCACCCACCCACCCACCCACCCACTCACTCACTCACCCACTCACCCACTCACCCACTCACTCACTCACCCACCCACCCACCCACCCACCGACTCACTCACTCACCCACCCACCGACTCACTCACTCACCTCACCCACCCACCCACTCACTCACCCACCCACCCACCGACTCACTCACTCACTCACCCATCACTCACCCACCGACTCACTCACTCACCCACCCACCCACCGACTCACTCACCCACCCACCGACTCACTCACCCACCCACCGACTCACTCACTCACCCACCCACCCACCGACTCACTCACTCACCCACCCACCGACTCACTCACTCACCCACCGACTCACTCACTCACTCACCCATCCTCTCACTCACCCACCCACCGACTCACTCACTCACCCACCCCACCACTCACTCACCCACCCACCCACCCACCGACTCACTCACTCACCCACCCACTCACTCACCCACCCACTCACTCACTCACCCACCCACTCACTCACTCACCCACCCACCCCACCCACCCACTCACCCACCCACCCACTCACCCACCCACCGACTCACTCACTCACCCACCCACCGACTCACTCACTCACCCACTCACCCACCCACTCACCCACCCACTCACTCACTCACCCACCCACCCACCCACCCACCCACCCACTCACCCACCCACCCACCGACTCACTCACTCACCCACCCACTCACTCACCCACCCACCCACCCACCCACTCACCCACCCACTCACTCACTCACCCACCCACCGACTCACTCACTCACCACCCACCGACTCACTCACTCACCCACCCACTCACTCACCCACTCACTCACTCACTCACCCACCCACTCACTCACCCACCCACCCACCCACCCACCCACCCACTCCACCACCCACTCACCCACCCACCCACCGACTCACTCACTCACTCACCCACCCACCGACTCACTCACTCACCCACCCACTCACTCACCCACCCACCCACCGACTCACTCACTCACTCACTCACCCACCCACCGACTCACTCACTCACTCACCCACCCACCCACCGACTCACTCACTCACCCACCCACCGACTCACTCACTCACCCATCCTCTCACTCACCCACCCACCGACTCACCCACCCACCCACCGACTCACTCACTCACTCACCCATCCTCTCACTCACCCACCCACCGACTCACTCACTCACCCACCCACCCACCCACTCACCCACCCACCCACCCCACCCACTCACTCACTCACCCACTCACCCCACTCACCCACTCACTCACTCACCCACCCACCCACTCACCCACCCACCCACCCACCCACCGACTCACTCACTCACCCACCCACTCACTCACCCACCCCACTCACCCACCCACTCACTCACCCACCCACCGACTCACTCACTCACCCACCCACCGACTCACTCACTCACCCACCCACCGACTCACTCACTCACCCATCCTCTCACTCACCCACCCACCGACTCACCCACCCACCCACCGACTCACTCACTCACTCACTCACCCATCCTCTCACTCACCCACCCACCGACTCACTCACTCACCCACCCACCCACCCACTCACTCACTCACCCACTCACCCACTCACTCACTCACTCACCCACCCACCCACCGACTCACTCACTCACCCACCCACCGACTCACTCACTCACTCACCCATCCTCTCACTCACCCACCCACCGACTCACTCACTCACCCACCCACCCACCCACTCACCCACCCACCCACCCACTCACTCACTCACCCACTCACCCACTCACCCACTCACTCACTCACCCACCCACCCACTCACCCACCCACCCACCCACCGACTCACTCACTCACCCACCCACTCACCCACTCACTCACCCACCCACTCACCCACCCACTCACTCACCCACCCACCCACCGACTCACTCACTCACCCACCCACCGACTCACTCACTCACCCACCCACCGACTCACTCACTCACCCATCCTCTCACTCACCCACCCACCGACTCACCCACCCACCCACCGACTCACTCACTCACTCACTCACCCATCCTCTCACTCACCCACCCACCGACTCACTCACTCACCCACCCACCCACCCACTCACTCACTCACCCACTCACCCACTCACTCACTCACCCACCCACCCACCCACCGACTCACTCACTCACCCACCCACCGACTCACTCACTCACTCACCCACCCACCCACTCACTCACCCACCCACCCACCGACTCACTCACTCACTCACCCACCGACTCACTCACTCACCCACCCACCCACCGACTCACTCACCCACCCACCGACTCACTCACCCACCCACCGACTCACTCACTCACCCACCCACCCACCGACTCACTCACTCACCCACCCACCGACTCACTCACTCACCCACCGACTCACTCACTCACTCACCCATCCTCTCACTCACCCACCCACCGACTCACTCACTCACCCACCCACCGACTCACTCACTCACCCACCCACCGACTCACTCACTCACCCACCCACCCACCGACTCACTCACTCACCCACCCACCCACCGACTCACTCACTCACCCATCCTCTCACTCACTCACTCACCCACCCACCCACCGACTCACTCACTCACTCACCCACCCACCCACCGACTCACTCACTCACCCACCCACCCACCGACTCACTCACTCACTCACCCACCCACTCACCCACCCACCCACCCACCCACCGACTCACTCACTCACCCACCCACCCACCGACTCACTCACTCACCCACCCACCGACTCACTCACTCACCCACCCACTCACTCACTCACTGACTCACTCACCCACCCACCCACCGACTCACTCACTCACCCACCCACTCACTCACTCACTGACTCACTCACTCACCCACCCACTCACTCACTCACCTACCCACCCACCGACTCACTCACTCACCCACCCACCCACCCACCCACACCACCGACTCACTCACTCACCCACCCACCCACCGACTCACTCACTCACCCACCCACCCACCCACCCCACTCACTCACTCACCCACCCACCCACCCACCCACTCACCCACCCACCCACCCACCCACTCACCCACCCACCCACCGACTCACTCACTCACCCACCCACCGACTCACTCACTCACCCACCCACTCACCCACCCACTCACTCACCCACCCACCCACCCACCCACCCACCCACCCACCCACCCACCCACCCACCCACCCACCCACCGACTCACTCACTCACCCACCCACTCACTCACCCACCCACCCACCCACCCACTCACCCACCCACTCACTCACTCACCCACCCACCGACTCACTCACTCACCCACCCACCGACTCACTCACTCACCCACCCACTCACTCACCCACTCACTCACTCACTCACCCACCCACTCACTCACCCACCCACCCACCCACCCACTCACCCACCCACTCACCCACCCACCCACCGACTCACTCACTCACTCACCCACCCACCGACTCACTCACTCACCCACCCACTCACTCACCCACCCACCCACCGACTCACTCACTCACTCACTCACCCACCCACCGACTCACTCACTCACCCACCCACCCACCGACTCACTCACTCACCCACCCACCGACTCACTCACTCACCCATCCTCTCACTCACCTCACCCACTCACCCACCCACTCACTCACTCACTCACCCATCCACTCACCCACCCACTCACCCACCCACCCACTCACCCACCCACTCACCCACCCACCACTCACCCACTCACCCACCCACCCACCCGCTCACCCACCCGCTCACCTGCCCACTCACCCGCTCACTCACCCGCTCACCCACCGACCCACCCACTCACCCACTCACTCACTCACCGACTCACTCACTCACCCACCCACTCACTCACCCACCCACTCACCCACCCACTCACTCACCCACCCACCGACTCACTCACTCACCCACCCACCGACTCACTCACTCACCCACCCACCGACTCACTCACTCACCCATCCTCTCACTCACCCACCCACCGACTCACCCACCCACCCACCGACTCACTCACTCACTCACCCATCCTCTCACTCACCCACCCACCGACTCACTCACTCACCCACCCACCCACTCACTCACCCACCCACCCACCCACCGACTCACTCACTCACCCACCCACTCACTCACCCACCCACTCACTCACTCACCCACCCACTCACTCACTCACCCACCCACCCACCCACCCACTCACCCACCCACCCACCCACCCACTCACCCACCCACCCACCGACTCACTCACTCACCCACCCACCGACTCACTCACTCACCCACCCACTCACCCACCCACTCACTCACTCACCCACCCACCCACCCACCCACCCACCCACTCACCCACCCACCCACCGACTCACTCACTCACCCACCCACTCACTCACCCACCCACCCACCCACCCACTCACCCACCCACTCACTCACTCACCCACCCACCACCTCACTCACTCACCCACCCACCGACTCACTCACTCACCCACCCACTCACTCACCCACTCACTCACTCACTCACCCACCCACTCACTCACCCACCCACCCACCCACCCACTCACCCACCCACTCACCCACCCACCCACCGACTCACTCACTCACTCACCCACCCACCGACTCACTCACTCACCCACCCACTCACTCACCCACCCACCCACCGACTCACTCACTCACTCACTCACCCACCCACCGACTCACTCACTCACTCACTCACTCACCCACCCACCCACCGACTCACTCACTCACCCACCCACCGACTCACTCACTCACCCATCCTCTCACTCACCCACCCACCGACTCACCCACCCACCCACCGACTCACTCACTCACTCACCCATCCTCTCACTCACCCACCCACCGACTCACTCACTCACCCACCCACCCACCCACTCACCCACCCACCCACCCACTCACTCACTCACCCACTCACCCACTCACCCACTCACCCACTCACTCACTCACCCACCCACCCACTCACCCACCCACCCACCCACCCACCGACTCACTCACTCACCCACCCACTCACTCACCCACCCACTCACCCACCCACTCACTCACCCACCCACCGACTCACTCACTCACCCACCCACCGACTCACTCACTCACCCACCCACCGACTCACTCACTCACCCATCCTCTCACTCACCCACCCACCGACTCACCCACCCACCCACCGACTCACTCACTCACTCACTCACTCACCCATCCTCTCACTCACCCACCCACCGACTCACTCACTCACCCACCCACCCACCCACTCACTCACTCACCCACTCACCCACTCACTCACTCACTCACCCACCCACCCACCCACCGACTCACTCACTCACCCACCCACCGACTCACTCACTCACTCACCCATCCTCTCACTCACCCACCCACCGACTCACTCACTCACCCACCCACCCACCCACTCACCCACCCACCCACCCACTCACTCACTCACCCACTCACCCACTCACCCACTCACTCACTCACCCACCCACCCACTCACCCACCCACCCACCCACCGACTCACTCACTCACCCACTCACCCACTCACTCACCCACCCACTCACCCACCCACTCACTCACCCACCCACCCACCCACCGACTCACTCACTCACCCACCCACCGACTCACTCACTCACCCACCCACCGACTCACTCACTCACCCATCCTCTCACTCACCCACCCACCGACTCACCCACCCACCCACCGACTCACTCACTCACTCACTCACTCACCCATCCTCTCACTCACCCACCCACCGACTCACTCACTCACCCACCCACCCACCCACCCACTCACTCACTCACCCACTCACCCACTCACCCACTCACTCACTCACCCACCCACCCACCCACCCACCGACTCACTCACTCACCCACCCACCGACTCACTCACTCACTCACCCACCCACCCACTCACTCACCCACCCACCCACCGACTCACTCACTCACTCACCCACCGACTCACTCACTCACCCACCCACCCACCGACTCACTCACCCACCCACCGACTCACTCACCCACCCACCGACTCACTCACTCACCCACCCACCCACCGACTCACTCACTCACCCACCCACCGACTCACTCACTCACCCACCGACTCACTCACTCACTCACCCATCCTCTCACTCACCCACCCACCGACTCACTCACTCACCCACCCACCGACTCACTCACTCACCCACCCACCGACTCACTCACTCACCCACCCACCCACCGACTCACTCACTCACCCACCCACCCACCGACTCACTCACTCACCCATCCTCTCACTCACTCACTCACCCACCCACCCACCGACTCACTCACTCACTCACCCACCCACCCACCGACTCACTCACTCACCCACCCACCCACCGACTCACTCACTCACTCACCCACCCACTCACCCACCCACCCACCCACCCACCGACTCACTCACTCACCCACCCACCCACCGACTCACTCACTCACCCACCCACCGACTCACTCACTCACCCACCCACTCACTCACTCACTGACTCACTCACCCACCCACCCACCGACTCACTCACTCACCCACCCACTCACTCACTCACTGACTCACTCACTCACCCACCCACTCACTCACTCACCTACCCACCCACCGACTCACTCACTCACCCACCCACCCACTCACTCACTCACTGACTCACTCACTCACCCACCCACCCACCCACCGACTCACAGCCTCAATAAGAATCCTCCTCTGGATCTTGCTAGTCTCTACGGTAACGAGGTGTAGTCTCTATGGTAACGAGGTGATGGAGTGTCTCCACGGTAACGAGGTGTAGTCTCTACGGTAACGAGGTGTAGTTTCTATGGTAACGAGGTGATGGAGCGTCTGTGTAGTCTCTACGGTAACGAGGTGGTCGGCGTGTCTCTACGGTAACGAGGTGTAGTCTCCACGGTAACGAGATGATGTCTCCACGGTAACGAGGTGTAGTCTCTATGCTAACGAGATGATGTCTCCATGGTAACGAGGTGTAGTCTCTACGGTAACAAGGTGATGGAGAGTCTCCACGGTAACGAGGTGTAGTCTCTACGGTAACGAGGTGTAGTCTCCACGGTAACGAGGTGTAGTCTCTATGCTAACGAGATGATGTCTCCACGGTAACGAGGTGTAGTCTCTACGGTAACGAGTTTATGGAGTGTCTCTACGGTAACGAGGTGATGGACTGTCTCTACGGTAACGAGGTGTAGTCTCCACGGTAACGAGGTGGCTGTTGTTGTCGCTGTCATTGTCACCGTCGCCGCCGTGTGACCAGCATGGCCTCCGAGCTCCCGCTGGTGCTGGACAGGTGCCTCTACTACCGCCGCAACCACCACCACCACCACCTCGGCAACGCCGACAAGGTCACCGGCGACGAGGTCACCGACGGCGTCGAGGTCACCGGCGACGACGAGGTCACCGGTGACGACGAGGTCACCGGCGACGACGAGGTCACCGGCGACGTGATCACCACCGGCGAGGTCACCACCGGCGACGAGGTCACCGGCAACGACGAGGTCACCGGTGACGTGATCACCACCGGCGACGACGAGGTCACCGGCGGCGAGGTCACCGGCGGCAAGGTCACCGGCGTTGACAAGGTCACCACCGGCGACGACGAGGTCACCGGCGACGATGACGAGCAGGAGGTGGTGCGGTGGGTCTACGACGAGGAGGCGTCGCGCTGTCTGCGCCGGCAGCTGCAGGGGGAGCGAGCGCGCAGCGACGTGCGAACTCGCATCGTCGCCAGCCTGCTGGCGCGCGTGCCAGCCGCAGTCGTCGCCGGTAACCGCCTGTGTGTCTCCGTGTGTGTGTCTGTGTGTGTCTCCGTGTGTATCCCTATCTGTCTGTGTCTCTACGTCTCTGTGTGTGTCTCCGTGTGTGTGTCTGTGTCTCTGTATGTGTCTGTGTGTCTCTGTGTGTGTGTCTGTGTGTCTCTGTGTGTGTGTCTCTGTGTGTGTCTGTGTGTGTGTCTCTGTGTGTGTGTCTCTGTGTGTGTGTCTCTGTGTGTGTGTCTCTGTGTGTGTCTCTGTGTCTCTGTGTGTGTGTCTCTGTGTGTGTATCTGTGTGTCTCTGTGTGTGTGTGTGTCTGTGTGTGTGTCTCTGTGTGTCTCTGTGTGTGTGTCTCTGTGTCTCAACACTCGCATCCTCGCCAGCCTGCTGGCGCGCGTGCCAGCCGCAGTCGTCGCCGGTAACCGCCTGTGTGTCTCCGTGTGTGTCTCCGTGTGTGTGTCTGTGTCTCTCTGTGTGTGTCCCTGTGTGTGTCCCTGTGTGTGTGTCTCTGTGTGTGTCTCTGTGTGTGTGTCTGTGTGTGTGTGTCTCTGTGTGTGTCTCTGTGTGTGTGTCTCTGTGTGTGTGTCTCTGTGTCTCTGTGTGTGTATGTGTGTCTCTGTGTGTGTGTCTCTGTGTGTGTGTCTCTGTGTCTCAACACTCGCATCCTCGCCAGCCTGCTGGCGCGCGTGCCAGCCACAGTCGCCGCAGGTAACCGCCTGTGTCTGTGTGTGTGTCTGTGTGTGTGTCTCAGTGTGTGTCTCTGTATATACATCTCTGTGTGTGTGTCTCTGTGTGTGTCTCTATCTGTATATACATCTGTGTGTGTCTCTGTGTGTGTCTCTGTATATACATCTCTGTGTGTGTGTCTCTGTGTGTCTGTCTGTGTCTCTGTGTGTGTGTGTCTGTGTCTCTGTGTGTGTCTCTGTGTGTGTCTACGTCTCCGTGTGTGTCTACGTGTGTGTGTCTGTGTGTGTGTCTGTGTGTGTCTGTGTGTGTCTGTGTGTGTCTCTGTGTGTCTGTGTCTCTGTGTCTCTGTGTGTCTCTGTGTCTCTGTGTGTGTGTCTGTGTGTGTCTGTGTGTGTCTCGGTCATCTCGGTCAGTCGACCCGTGGCACCTGCTGGGTCTGCCCCGTGACCTCCTGCCAGCGGGCGTTCGACGCTTCACGTGGTAGCCTCAAGGTGCACATGGCCTGGCACAAGCGTCGTGGTGACGTCACCGCCACTTAGTGGCGAATGGCGGTTGTTGTTGTTGTGTCTCTACGTCTCCGTGTGTATCCCTGTCTGTCTGTGTCTCTGTGTGTATCCCTGTCTGTCTCTCTCTGTGTTTCTCTGTGTCTCTCTGTCTGTGTGTGTGTGTCTCTGTGTGCGTGTCTCTGTGTTTCTCTCTGTTTCTCTGTGTGTCTCTCTGTGTGTGTCTCTGTGTGTGTGTATATCTCTGTCTGTGTGTATCTCTGTGTGTGTGTCTCTGTATGTGTCTCTGTGTGTATCTCTGTGTGTATCTCTGTGTGTGTGTATCTTTGTCTGAGTCTGCTGGCGCGTGTGCCTACTGGAGCTATCCACGGTAACCGCCTGTCTCTGTGTCTCTCTCTGTCTCCAATCTCTCTCCCCCCCACAATCACCCCCCTCTCCCCCCCCCCCACAATCACCCCCCTCCCCCCACAATCACCCCCCTCCCCCCACAATCACCCCCTCCCCACACAATCACCCCCCACAATCACCCCCCCCCCCCCACAATCTCCCCCCCCCAAAAAAATCACCCCCCCCACAATCTCCCCCCTTCCCCCCCCACACAATCACCCCCCTCCCCACACAATCACCCCCCACAATCTCCCCCCCCCCAAAAAAATCACCCCCCCCACAATCTCCCCCCTTCCCCCCCCACACAATCACCCCCCCCCCCCACAATCTCCCCCCTTCCCCCCCCACACAATCACCCCCCACAATCACCCCCCCCCCCCACAATCTCCCCCCCCACACAATCACCCCCCTCCCCACACAATCACCCCCTCCCCACACAATCACCCCCCACAATCACCCCCCCTCCCCCCACAATCTCCCCCCCCCCAAAAAATCACCCCCCCCACAATCTCCCCCCTTCCCCCCCCACACAATCACCCCCCTCCCCACACACAATCACCCCCTCCCCACACAATCACCCCCCACAATCACCCCCCCCCCCCCCACAATCTCCCCCCCCCCAAAAAATCACCCCCCCCACAATCTCCCCCCTTCCCCCCCCACACAATCACCCCCCCTCCCCACACACAATCACCCCCTCCCCACACAATCACCCCCCACAATCACCCCCCCCCCCCACAATCTCCCCCCCCCCAAAAAATCACCCCCCCCACAATCTCCCCCCTTCCCCCCCCACACAATCACCCCCCTCCCCACACACAATCACCCCCTCCCCACACAATCACCCCCCACAATCACCCCCCCCCCCCACAATCTCCCCCCCCCCAAAAAATCACCCCCCCCACAATCTCCCCCCTTCCCCCCCCACACAATCACCCCCCTCCCCACACACAATCACCCCCTCCCCACACAATCACCCCCCACAATCACCCCCCCCCCCCCCACAATCTCCCCCCCCCCAAAAAATCACCCCCCCCACAATCTCCCCCCTTCCCCCCCCACACAATCACCCCCCTCCCCACACACAATCACCCCCTCCCCACACAATCACCCCCCACAATCACCCCCCCCCCCCACAATCTCCCCCCCCCCAAAAAATCACCCCCCCCACAATCTCCCCCCTTCCCCCCCCACACAATCACCCCCCTCCCCACACACAATCACCCCAACCCCCATCAGAAGAAGGTCCCAAGGGGTCTCCGACCCCCACCACCACCCCCACCACGACGTCACCGCCACCACCGTCGTCACGTGCCCAGTGGGGTGGGGGTGCGGGCGCTGGGGGGGGGGTGACGTCGTGGCTGCACGAGGGTCCAGGCCGCCGCGTCTACCGCCCGCTGCTGCAGCGTCCGCGCTGCGAGGCGCTGGAGCAGCGGATAGAGCACTACGCGCGCAAGCGGCGCCGCCTGGACACGGCGCTGGGACCCAGTCGGGGACACGGCACGGCGGCGGAGTCGACGGAGTCGACGTAGCGACCGCACTCGCAAGCGGATACAGAGCTACTCGCTCGCTCGCCCCACTTACACAGCCACTCACTCGCTCGCTCACTCACCTACTTACCCACCCACTCACTCACCCACCCACACACTCACTCACATACCCACCCAGTCACTCACTCACATACCCACTCACTCACCCACTCACATACCCACTCACCCACTCACTCACAATACCCACTCGCTCGCTCACTCACCCACTCGCTCACTCACTCACCCACCCACCAACTCACCCACCCACCCACTCACTCACTCTCACCCACCCACCAACCCACTCACTCACATACCCACTCACTCACCCACTCACTCACCCACCCACCCACTCACTCGCCCACTCGCTCGCTCGCTCACACACTTACACAGCCACCCACTCGCTCACCCACTCGCTCACCTGCTCACTCACTCGCTCGCTCGCCCCGCTCGCTCGCCCGCTCACTCGCTCGCTCGCCCGCCCCACCTCGCTCGCTCGCCCGCTCGCCCGCTCACTCGCTCGCCTCGCCCGCCCGCTCGCTCGCCCGCCCACCCGCTCGCTCGCTCGCCCGCCCACTCACTCGCTCGCTCGCTCGCCCGCTCGCCCGCTCGCTCGCCCGCTCACTCGCTCGCTCGCCCGCTCACTCGCTCGCTCGCCCGCTCACTCACTCGCTCGCTCGCCCGCTCACTCACTCGCTCGCCTCGCTCGCCCGCTCACTCACCCACCCACCCACTCACCCACCCACCCACTCACGCGCCCACTCACCCACTCACTCACCCACCCACTCACCCACCCACCCACCTACCTGTGCTACGACCAAACCAGCGGAAGCCGGAGACGAAAGTGCGTTCTGGGATGAACCCCGGACACCTCCCTACTCCGCTCCGCTGCTGACGAAGACAGGGACGAGAGAAATCGCCTTCATCAGTGCGCAGTCAAGTCGGCGATGTTCATCCAGCAGTGTTTATTCAGCGAATGTATCCAGAATGTATCATTATTGACGTTCACGACGCTAATTCCCGTAAAGTTAGTACTTGTATATACTTTATAATCCCCCACCCCTTCCAAAAAAAAATTAGTACCGTGAGTACAATATTTTATCGACCCCCCCATTGTTGATGATGATGATGATGGGTTGACGTCATGTCCAGAGCCCCATAGTATTGCAGTTTTGTCCACTCTTATCGATCTGTGTCATATTTTTTTCTGTCTCTCCAATTTAAACAACTCAACGTCAATAAATTGCAGCATAACAACCGGCGAGATTAAACTGCAAGCGATCTTAAGAGGTTCTTCTGGGTGGTCGTATTGAATTTATAAAAAAAAAAATTGTGCTAAAAATGCGTGGACATTGCATTTGTGAGGTAAAATGTACTAAACTAAGAACTATTACTTACTTTTTATTAACTATAAAGTATTTTTTTTTATCCGGTTAAGACTCAGTGAGCTCTACGGTACTAAAACCATCAGGGGATTGTTTTTCTGAGGTAAACTTTGGACAAAAAAATCTAAGGAATGCACCTCTGAGGTAAAATGTACAAAACTAACAACGATAAACTTTTTATTTTTAAAATGATAAACTATTTTTTTTACCAAAGTTAAGGCCCATTGAGCTCTACGGTACTAAAACCGTCAGGGGATTATTGTTCTGAAGTAAACATTTGGACTAAAAACGTAAGGATTGTATTTATGATGTAAAATGTTATACTAAACAACGATGAAACTTTTAATTTTTAAATTGATGAAACTACTTTTATTTATTTTAACAAAGTTAAGCCCCACTTGAGCTCTACGTTAATAAAACCGTCAGGGATTTATTGTTCTGAAGTAAACATTTGGACTAAAAATGTAAGGATTGTATTTCTGATGTCAAATGTTGTACTAAACTAACAACGATTAAACGTTTTATTTTTTTAAATGATAAGCGACTTTTTTTTTTCACCAGGTCAAGGCCCACTGACCTCTAAGGTTACTAAACCCATTAAGGGTTTATTTTTCTGAGGTAAAATTTGTAAAAAAAAAATCTAAGAAATGCACTGCTGAGGTAAAATGTGCTAAAATAAAACTGTTCAACTAAAAAAAAATTACATTTTTTTTATTATAAACTTTTTAATTTGTACCAGGTGTAAAGTCACGTAGGTAAAAAAATTAAATTAATAAAAATAAAACAATAAAATCACGACGTTTCGGAGGCAACAAAGTTATAGCAGCCAAATACTATGAGGTAAATGTTGGTATTAAAAGGTGAGAATGTACATCCGAGGTAACATTTCGGACTAAAAACGTGACGAATGTACCTCTTGAAGTAAAATGTTGGACTAAAACGTGAGGAGAATGTACTTGCGGTAACATTTAATACAAAACACCTGAGGACGTACTTATGAGGTAAAATTTAGTACAAAAAAACGTGAAAATTTACTTGAGGTACATTTAATACAAAAAAGTGATAATTTACTTCTTAGGTAAACTTTAATACAAAAAAGTGATAATTTACTTGAGGTACATTTAATACAAAAAAGTGATAATTTACTTGAGGTACATTTAATACAAAAAAGTGATAATTTACTTCTTAGGTAAACTTTAATACAAAAAAGTGATAATTTACTTGAGGTAAACATTTAATACAAAAACGTGATAATTTACTTCTTAGGTAAACATTTAATATAAAAAACGTAATAATTTACTTCTTAGGTAAACATTTAATATAAAAAAGTGATAATTTACTTGAGGTAACATTTAATACAAAAAAGTAATAATTTACTTCTTAGGTAAACATTTATTTAATATAAAAAAGTGATAATTTACTTGAGGTACATTTAATACAAAAAACGTGATAATTTACTTCTTAGGTAAACATTTAATATAAAAAAGTGATAATTTACTTGAGGTACATTTAATACAAAAAAACGTAATAATTTACTTCTTAGGTAAACATTTAATATAAAAAAGTGATAATTTACTTGAGGTAAACATTTAATACAAAAACGTGATAATTTACTTCTTAGGTAAACATTTAATACAAAAATGTGATAATTTACTTGAGGTAAACATTTAATAGAAAAAAGTGATAATTTACTTCTTAGGTAAACATTTAATACAAAAAAGTGATAATTTACTTGAGGTACATTTAATACAAAAAAGTGATAATTTACTTGAGGTACATTTAATACAAAAAACGTGATAATTTACTTCTTAGGTAAACATTTAATACAAAAAAACGTAATAATTTACTTCTTAGGTAAACATTTAATACAAAAAAGTGATAATTTACTTGAGGTACATTTAATACAAAAAAGTGATAATTTACTTGAGGTAAACATTTAATACAAAAACGTGATAATTTACTTCTTAGGTAAACATTTAATATAAAAAACGTAATAATTTACTTCTTAGGTAAACATTTAATATAAAAAAGTGATAATTTACTTCTTAGGTAAACATTTAATATTAAAAAGTGATAATTTACTTGAGGTACATTTAATACAAAAAAGTAATAATTTACTTCTTAGATAAACTTTTAATAGAAAAAAAAAAGTGATAATTTACTTGAGGTACATTTAATACAAAAAAGTGATAATTTACTTGAGATAAACATTTAATAGAAAAAAGTTATAATTTACTTGAGGTAACATTGCATAGAAAAAACGTAATAATTTACTTCTTAGGTAAACATTTAATATAAAAAAGTGATAATTTACTTGAGATAAACATTTAATAGAAAAAAGTTATAATTTACTTGAGGTAACATTGCATAGAAAAAACGTAATAATTTACTTCTTAGGTAAACTTTAATATAAAAAAAGTGATAATTTACTTGAGGTACATTTAATACAAAAAAACGTGATAATTTACTTCTTAGGTAAACTTTAATATAAAAAACGTGATAATTTACTTGAGGTACATTTAATACAAAAAAACGTGATAATTTACTTCTTAGGTAAACTTTAATATAAAAAACGTGATAATTTACTTGAGGTACATTTAATACAAAAAAACGTGATAATTTACTTCTTAGGTAAACTTTAATATAAAAAACGTGATAATTTACTTGAGGTACATTTAATACAAAAAAACGTGATAATTTACTTCTTAGGTAAACTTTAATATAAAAAACGTGATAATTTACTTGAGGTACATTTAATACAAAAAAAACGTCAGAATGTACCGCTTGTGTTGCGATCGAAACGTCGTGATTAATTAATATTTGTAGTTTTATTTTATTGTTCTAGCTACGTAACTTTACCGCAAGAAGGGTGGTACAGAATATAGAGTTGATGATGATGTTGTTACCTTCAATGACCGCAAATGGGGGCTGTCGTTCTCGTTGAGTGGAAGGTGGTGAGTGGTTGTGGTGAGGAGGTTGTGGTGAGTGGTTGTGGTGAGGAGGTTGTGGTGAGGAGGGGTTGGTGAGTGGTTGTGGTGAGGAGGTTGTGGTGAGTGGTTGTGGTGAGTGGTTGTGGTGAGGAGGTTGTGGTGAGGAGGGGTTGGTGAGTGGTTATGGTGGTGAGTGGTTGTGGCGAGGGTGGATGGTGGTGAGTGGTTGTGGTGAGTGGTTGTGGCGAGGGTGGATGGTGGTGAGTGGTTGTGGTGAGGAGGGGTTGGTGAGTGGTTATGGTGGTGAGTGGTTGTGGCGAGGGTGGATGGTGGTGAGTGGTTGTGGTGAGGAGGTTGTGGTGAGTGGTTGTGGTGAGTGGTTGTGGTGAGGAGGTTGTGGTGAGGAGGGGTTGGTGAGTGGTTGTGGCGAGGGTGGATGGTGGTGAGTGGTTGTGGTGAGGAGGTTGTGGTGAGTGGTTGTGGTGAGGAGGTTGTGGTGAGGAGGGGGTGGGTGTTGAGTGATTATGGTGAGGGTGGTGAGTGGTTGTGGTGAGGATGGTGAAGGTGGTGGTGAGTGGTGGTTGCTAAAACTTTGCGCGGGAAAATAAAAAGATAAATGTTTAACTCACCGCGAGTGCCGCGTGCACGAGATTTTTTTCCCGCCAAAAAACTAAACGGGCGCGCGCGCGCGCGAGTGGTTGGTGGCAGTGGAGGGGGTGGATGGGGGGGAGGGGCGTAAGGGGAGGGGCGTGTGTGTGTATAGCCCGAGTGACGTCACGGACACTTTTAAATAAAATTACGTCATAGCTCGCGCGATGGACGGCGGCTGTTGTGACGTCATGGGACCAGATGTCTGCGGGGGCGGGGCGAAAGCACTCGCGAGCGGCCATCTTGATTAGTTCAACCCGAGCCGGGTTTTCAGCGGCGTGGTCCTGCTCACGTGCGAGCGGCCATCTTGATTAGTTCAACCCGAGCCAGGTTGAGTTCAGCGGCGTGGTCCTGGTCACGTGCGAGCGGCCATCTTGATCAGTTCAACCCGAGCCGATTGAGTTCAGCGTAGTGTGTTGTGTATAGTGTAGTGTATAGTGTAGTGTGTAGTGTAGTGTATAGTGTAGTGTATAGTGTAGTGTATAGTGTAGTGTATAGTGTAGTGTATAGTGTAGTGTATAGTGTAGTGTGTAGTGTATAGTGTAGTGTATAGTGTAGTGTGTAGTGTAGTGTGTAGTGTAGTGTATAGTGTAGTGTGTAGTGTAGTGTATAGTGTAGTGTATAGTAGTATAGTGTAGTGTGTAGTGTATAGTGTAGTGTATAGTGTAGTGTATAGTAGTGTAGTGTATAGTGTAGTGTATAGTGTAGTGTGGTGTATAGTGTAGTGTATAGTGTAGTGTATAGTATAGTGTATAGTAGTGTAGTGTATAGTGTAGTGTATAGTGTAGTGTGGTGTATAGTGTAGTGTATAGTGTAGTGTGTAGTGTATAGTGTAGTGTATAGTGTAGTGTATAGTAGTGTAGTGTATAGTGTAGTGTATAGTGTAGTGTGGTGTATAGTGTAGTGTATAGTGTAGTGTATAGTGTAGTGTATAGTGTAGTGTAGTGTGTAGTGTAGTGTGTAGTGTAGTGTGTAGTGTATAGTGTAGTGTGTAGTGTAGTGTATAGTGTAGTGTAGTGTCGCAGGCTGGGCAGAAAGGCGGCGGAGTTCTGAGCTGTGGCACTGGTGAGCAGCTTCTGTTGCACCACCACCGCCACCACCCCCACCACCACCACCGCCTCCACCACGACCACCCCCACCATCACCACCACCATCACCACCTCCACCACCTCCACCACCACCACCTCCATCACCTCCACCACCACCTCCACCACCACCCCCACCTCCACCACCTCCACCACCCCCACCACCACCTCCACCACCACCCCCACCACCACCTCCACCACCACCTACACCACCACCCCCACCACCCCCTCCGCCACCGCCACCACCACCACCTCCACCACCGCCCCCGCCTCCGCCACCGCCACCACCACCACCACCACCCTCACCTCCACCCCCCCCACCACCACCTCCACCACAACCCGGCACTGCCCAGTAGCAGCGTCCTTCACGAGCCTCCTCCTCCACAGAGGCCCATCTTGACATCGGCAAATCCCGGAATCAGAATCGGAATATTTATTCATACCGCGGGCGAGGAATCCGAAAAGCCGTAAAGCTCTTGTTGACAGATGTCCAGCAAGGTCCCATCAGCTCCCATCTCTTCGCCAGCCCTTGACGCTCACTCACCCGCTCACCCACCTGCTCACCCACCCGCTCACCCACCCATCAGCTCCCATCTCTTCGCCAGCCCTTGACGCTCACTCACCCGCTCACCCACCTGCTCACCCACCCGCTCACCCACCCATCAGCTCCCAACTCTTCGCCAGTCCTTGACGCTCACCCAGCCGCTCGCCCCGCTCGCCCGCCCGCCCGCCCGCTCACCCGCCCGCTCACCCGCCCGCTCACCCGCCCATCAGCTCCATCTCTTCCCTATAGCCTGTGCCGTACCACGTTTAGCACCACCACCACCGCCAACACCACCACCGACACCGCCACCACATCACCACCACCGCCGTCAATGGACCGGGGGAAGGTAGGGGGGGGGGGGGACAGGAGGATACATCAACAACAACAACAACGACATCAACAACAACAACAACATCTGGAATCTGGTGCAGGAGATCCACCACCACCACCGGCTCCGCTGGGAGTCAGCAGCTTGCGACTGCTGAGAGAGCTCCGGGCGACGGCGGTTGGATGGAGGATCAGGAGGATCAGGAGGATCAGGAGGATCAGGAGGATCAGGAGGATCAGGAGGAGGATCAGGAGGATCAGGAGGATCAGGAGGATCAGGAGGAGGATCAAGAGGATCAAGAGGAGGATCAGGAGGATCAGGAGGAGGATCAGGAGGAGGATCAGGAGGAGGATCAGGAGGAGAAGGAGGAGGATCAGGAGGAGGATCAGGAGGATCAGGAGGATCAGGAGGATCAGGAGGAGGATCAAGAGGAGGATCAGGAGGATCAGGAGGATCAGGAGGAGGATCAGGAGGATCAAGAGGAGGATCAGGAGGATCAGGAGGATCAGGAGGAGGATCAAGAGGATCAAGAGGAGGATCAGGAGGATCAGGAGGATCAGGAGGATCAGGAGGATCAGGAGGATCAGGAGGATCAGGAGGAAAATCTTCAAGGAGACCCTTTGGCCCAATGGCAAACAAAACATCACCACCACCGCTCGCCACCAACGCTAGAGCTCCGTGCCACGGTGAGATGGAGCTCCGTGCCACGGTGAGATGGAGCTCCGTGCCACGGTGAGATGGAGCTCCGTGCCACGGTGAGATGGAGCTCCGTGCCACGGTGGGGGGCGGAGCTCCGTGCCACGGTGAGATGGAGCTCCGTGCCACGGTGGGGGACGGAGCTCCGTGCCACGGTGAGATGGAGCTCCGTGCCACGGTGAGATGGAGCTCCGTGCCACGGTGAGATGGAGCTCCGTGCCACGGTGAGATGGAGCTCCGTGCCACGGTGAGATGGAGCTCCGTGCCACGGTGAGATGGAATTCCGTGCCACGGTGGGGGACGGAGCTCCGTGCCAAGGTGAGATGGAGCTCCATGCCACGGTGGGGGACAGAGCTCCATGCCACGTTGGGGATGGAGCTCCGTATCACCGTGGGAGACGGAGCTTCTTGGAACGATGGGGGGCGGAGCTCCATGCCACGGTGAGATGGAGCTCCATGCCACGGTGAGATGGAGCTCCGTGCCACGGTGGGCGACGGAGCTCCATGCCACGGTGAGATGGAGCTCCGTGCCACGGTGGGCGACGGAGCTCCATGCCACGGTGAGATGGAGCTCCGTGCCACGGTGGGCGACGGAGCTTCTTGGCACGGTGGGGGGCGGAGCTCCACCAGTAGACACCACCGCAATAGTCAGCCACCACCACAGTCAGTGTAGAAGTAGACACCACCGTAGCCACCACCACCGTAGCCACCACCGTAGTCAGTGTAGCAGCCACCACCGTAGTTAGTGTCGTAGTCAATGTAGCAGCCATCACTGTAGTTAGTGTCGTAGCCACCACCGTAGTCAGTGTAGCAGCCACCACCGTAGCCACCACCACCGTAGCCACCACCGTAGTCAATGTAGCCACCACCACTGTAGTTAGTGTAGCAGCCACCACCGTAGCCACCACCACCGTAGCCACCACCATAGTCAATGTAGCAGCCACCACTGTAGTTAGTGTCGTAGCCACCACCATAGTCAGTGTAGCAGCCACCACCGTAGCCACCACCACCGTAGCCACCACCGTAGTCAGTGTAGCAGTAGCCACCACCACAGTCAGTGTAGAAGTAGACACCACCGTAGCCACCACCACCGTAGCCACCACCGTAGTCAGTGTAGCAGTAGCCACCACCACAGTCAGTGTAGAAGTAGACACCACCGTAGCCACCACCACCGTAGCCACCACCGTAGTCAGTGTAGCAGTCACCACCGTAGTTAGTGTCGTAGTCAATGTAGCAGCCATCACTGTAGTTAGTGTCGTAGCCACCACCGTAGTCAGTGTAGCAGCCACCACCGTAGCCACCACCGTAGTCAATGTAGCCACCACCGTAGCCACCACCACCGTAGCCACCACCGTAGTCAATGTAGCAGCCACCACCGTAGCCACCACTGTAGTCAATGTAGCAGCCACCACCGCCACCACCACCGTAGCCACCACCGTAGCCACCACCACCGTAGCCACCACCATAGTCAATGTAGCCACCACCGTAGCCAGTGTAGCAGCCACCACCGTAGCCACCACCGTAGTCAATGTAGCCACCACCGTAGCCACCACCACCGTAGCCACCACCGTAGTCAATGTAGCCACCACCACCGTAGCCAGTGTAGCAGCCACCACCGTAGCCACCACCGTAGTCAATGTAGCCACCACCACCGTAGCCAGTGTAGCAGCCACCACCGTAGCCACCACCGTAGTCAATGTAGCCACCACCGTAGCCAGTGTAGCAGCCACCACCGTAGCCACCACCGTAGTCAATGTTGCCACCACCGTAGTCAATGTTGCCACCACCGTAGCCACCACCACCGTAGCCACCACCGTAGTCAATGTAGCCACCACCGTAGCCACCACCACCGTAGCCAGTGTAGCAGCCACCACCGTAGCCACCACCGTAGTCAATGTAGCCACCACCGTAGCCAGTGTAGCAGCCACCACCGTAGCCACCACCGTAGTCAATGTAGCAGCCACCACCGCCGCCACCACCACTGTAGCCACCACCGTAGCCACCACCGTAGCCACCACCACTGTAGTCACCACTGTAGTCAATGTAGCAGCCACCGCAGGCACCACCGTACCACCACCGTAGCCACCACTGTAGTCAGTGTAGCAGCCATCTTCAAGGGAGGCTGGTGGTTCCTTGTCATTTTGTGGCTGTTGGCTTCACCATCACCACCATCACCACCATCACCACCAATTATCTCCATTACCACCATCACCACCATTACCACCATCACCACCATCACCACCATTACCACCATCACCATCACCACCGTCAACCACCATCACCACCATCACCACCATCACCTCCATGTGCACCATGACCACCATCACCATCATCACCTCCATTACCACCATCACCTCCATTACCACCATCACCACCATCACCTCCATTACCACCATCACCATCACCACCAATTATCTCCATTACCACCATCATCACCATCACCTCCATGTCCACCATCACCACCATCACCTCCATTACCACCATCACCATCACCTCCATTACCACCATCACCATCACCACCATCACCTCCATTACCACCATCACCTCCATTAACACCATCACCACCATCACCACCATCACCACCAATTATCTCCAGCAGAGACTGGCGGTAGCCGGGTCGGACGCAGAAATAAAAACAGCAGCAGCGAGTGCCGGGCGTCGCACACAGACACACAGATACACACACATGCACACAACATGCACACACACACGCACACCTACACACGCACGCGCGCACACACACGCGCACAGACACACACACGCACAGACACACCACACACACACGCACGTGCAAACACACGCACA
>NW_027614797.1:0-21439 GCF_965212315.1 Lampetra planeri | reverse complement strand
CCGTCAGGCAGAACGCCTCGTGTCACGTATTCTTGTCAACATCGCTGCTGAGGAGAGAATCCAGAACAAGTCGGATTTCGTCAAAGGAGTGTGAGGCAACTATTGACATCTAGTGGTGACTGGTGATCACACCTGCTCACTCGTCCATCCCAGGCATGTCCATTCAATTGATGGGAGTTGGTATTGTCCCGTTGGCATGGCAACCTGGATTAAAGTTACCCAAGTAACTGTCGGTCCAGTCATGACTCAGAGCACTGAATGTGAATGGAGAGGTGAACTTATGTCAGAAATGCTCATGCTAGGGTTAGCATTCCTTTGCGTTTATCACCAGGGAAAACTGAAGAATAATAATAATAATAATTTAAAAAAATAAATAAAATAATCATTAAAAATAAATAGAAAATACAAATGTATTAACTGATATATTATTAATTAATAATAATAATAATAATAATAATACATTGAATCTGTTTAGCACTTATAGCAACACTTTGCCAAAAAAATCATGGTGTGTTGTGTTGTTGTGATTCTTCAAGAACAGGTCGTGAATCACTGAGTGGATTATGACCGGCACGTCAGAGAGAAAGTTATAACGTTTTACTATTCTGCCACGGAATTCACTACCGCTATGATAAGCACACTGAATAATACACAAGAATGCGTATATTTTTTATAGTGTATTTTATTTAATGCTTGTTTTTTCCGTTCCTTCCAGACAAACGTCTCTCCCGTCTCCTGTCTCCCTGATTTCATGTGACAGTTCAAAGCGCGTCATTAACAACCTTTTAGTCAGAAACCAATTTCATGGTCAAAGTGTTCATGAGTCAGAAATACTGACTGACACGCTCTTTGTCTGTAAGAATCCTTTTCAGAGTCTTCTCCACCTCCTAGCATTTATGGTCGTAACATGAAAGAGCTGATACTTTCTCAAGTTATTTTCTGTCTTTCACGATTACATGGACGTGAACACACTTGTGCAGCGTGTGTGATTGTGACGTCTGAAATCTTCAAAACACGCTGATGTTTTTTTTTTTTCCTTGCAGTTTTAACTGCAATTACAATTACAGTCTTTTGATTCCTCTCATTTGTGTCCCCTTCGACTCTGCCGTCTGATTGGAATGAAGAGCAGGAGAGTAAAAGTGAAGTGGAGGAGAGTTCTGTGCAGTGGTGTTATCAGCAGCCGCTCCGCTTTGATGCTCTCAAACAGTAATTATCTCTCCACATTGTGCTTCTCGGCCTTTTTATATTCTTCACACACGACGTAAGGATATGCCGTATGATCACAGCTTTTTGGAAGAAAAAGATGTTTCTTTCTTGTCTCGTCTCAAATGGAACGCCTTCAGGACACACTGAGCTGCAGCATGTGACATAGACAGACCAAAACAATCCGGGGAAGTTGATCATTAGATGTTTGTGAAGCGTTCTTTGCGTGTGATCGTAGATTTTAATCTGTTCATGTGCTGTTTACACGTTACTTTCGTCAAACTCCCGTTGTTTGTTCAGGTCACTGAGGACATGAACACTTCGTAAAGGAGGACAACTTGTTTTTTATTTTTTTCTCCTGCTCAGGGATTCGACACCTGCAGCAAATATTCAACCTGGTCTCTTTATATAAAAACCCGTATAGGACGTTTATGAATAACTACATTTAAAATAGACTCTACGTGTCATTTGCTCTGACCCGTGAATCTAATTCGCACAACGGAAACGACATTTCACACACAACTGCCTCCCCTACTGTTCAGGCTGTTGATTCCATTGGTTGACTTGACCTTTGACCTAACCTGACTTTACCTCAGGATGACGTGAGATTCCAGACCAAGCTAGATCTACCATCAGGTTTTTATTTTAACGTTTCATCTATGTCGTTTCACATTTTCAAGTCCATCAACTTCGAACAGGAGTTTTTATGAGTAACTGAACAACCTTCTCGGGTCAGATGTCAGAATCGTTTTACGCCGGTTTTGATGAGAGTCGCCACCCCAGAAATCTTCTGCCAAGTCCACAGCCTGAATTTGTGTGCTTATTGAGGTCACGACCAACAAAGGATTAAAAATCCAATGTTCAGGGAGACAAACAAAGACTTGAAGGAATTAATGACAGAGTTTGAAAGCAGACCCTGTCTGGCCACATTCATGTACTGTTGAGCTCCGGGATTATTTAGTGGAACCTTCGACCCCTGTTTTATTCTCTAACTTGACTAAAACAGCTCCGACCTTCTCAGTCCTCTTCTATGGCGTCCTCCAGACTTTCAATCAGCTGCCCTCTGGATGTTCACCCCAGGAAGTCGGGCCCGTTCTGACTGATGTTTTCAGACGTTTTCCTCCCCCCGTTGGCTCACAGAAAGCTTGTATTATTCGGTGTCTGTCCATCCCCAGTGGCGCCCCAGCCTGAAGCTAACCTCGCGTCAGCCTTTAGGCTCCAGGGTCACCAAAGACAAAGTGGAATATTTGTCCCTGGACAGTTTCTTTCCTCTGAAGTCGTGAGGACTTTTGTTTTTCAGTGAAGGCAGACAGACAAACAAAGACGGGACCAACCGGTCATATGCTGATAACATCGCAGCAGTTTAGTGACTTTGTGATTTACGTCGGCAGTTTTAAATGAAAACTTGTCCCAAAGCCACTTCTGAATATTTCATTTCTCAATGCTAAAGCAGACGCCTATGATCCATAACTTTCGGACATATTCACGACAGGGGCACATTTTTTAGAGCTTAATGTCACAGCCCACTCTTTTGTGTCAGGACTAAAAGTTTTTTTTTTTATTTTTATCTTTTTTTTATGATTTTCATAAAATGCCCATTTCTTGCACGACTAACCGCCAGCGGATTTAAGTGTCACATAACTCAGGTTTTATGTGGCAGAAAGATCGCGCACTGATAAAGTGCCCTAAATAAATAAACCTATTGATCCGGGGTAACTCTGTAGAAGGAATATTTCCACGGAAACCACAGGAGCGATCGTCATCGTTATGCTCCATCGCATTTCTTCCCAGTCTCATCAGTTTTTTCACCAGGTGAACGTTTATTTTCCAGCTGTCCTTCCTTCAAAGTGGACACCGTTGGGTCATAATAAGACCATAGAGGACGCCCGGGGGGGTTGTGTGTAAGGCACAATTAGACAATAGATGGACGCTACATTTGACAGCGTTATCCGGGGTGAATCAGATGTTGGATTCCTGTCAGAATATCAGAAATGTTTGAATGAGTAAGTTTGGTTGGTGGTTCGACTCCTGCTCCATTCTAGTTGTGCTAGTGAGAGAGAGGGGTCTCGGGAGGGAATGTATCCCCTGTGAAGTGTCTTTGGATGTCTAGATATAAGACGGATCCAGGCACCGGCGGTCACAGAGCCAGATTAGATGGTGAAAGTGGTGGTTGGGACGGGCGGGGGTTCGTTCCTCCGGGCACCGTCTCTGACAAATGAGGCGCGTTTGAGAAGGAAGGCGAGGCCGTTCTGCGGAGATCACCGCGAGCGTTGTTTATTTTTCAAAGGCGGTTATATGTCAGCGGACGACAGCGCGAGTCCTGTGGGCAGCCGAGTGTGATGAGTTCTTCATCCCGCCAACACGTAATGGGCCATCTGTGTGGGATGGGTGCAGATGTAGACGTCTCAGGTGATGGCGCACCTGACGGACGTGACGCTCTTTCAGCGGACTTTCAGGCTAGTCTAGACTAACAGTAAGTGTAAGTAAGGACAGATTCAAATATTGGTATGCTAGAGTTGTTTCTAGAAGACAGTACACACACATTGATGCCAACATCAGTTCAACATCAGGGGCCCGTTCCAGAAGGAAGGTTTAGTGAACGTCCTTTAGTTCATTCTGAAACAAAGGAAAATTGCTGATTTTTCAGTTGTATTTGCATGTAAACTGAAAGAAATCAAACCAAACATCTTAAAAGTTTCCTGTGTTTCAGTTCTGCTCATCATTAACTCAGAGTTTTTCCCAGTTCTCTGGATTTCCACTAAACCTCTTTCTGGAATGGCCCCAGATGTCATTCTGTTGTATGTGAGGTAGAAAGGTTTTTGGATCAATGCAGTTTACTTGAAGTCTGGTTCTCTAACGGTGATACACAGTAAGACTCAGGTCCAGGTCATGGTGCCAACTTCAATTAAGTGAACCTGTTTCCCGTCCCATCAGAGGCTCCTTCAGTTCTAAGTGACTGGTGGTGAGTTTCTGTTATTTAACTCTAGCCGGCTCGTTAGCTCCTTCCAGAGCCTCTCAGGTTCCCCAGTTGGTGTTTGTCAGACTGACCTGACAGTTGTTGACCGGTTGGCGGTGGCATTTCAGTGGCAACTGATCCGCCTGGGGAGTGTTAAGACTGCACTGGATAAACTGTTGCCAGATGGTTGTTCTGGGTTTCACAAAAGTGGTCAGAGGAAAAGGACAAAGAAAAACACACACACACACACACACACACACACACACACACACACACACACACACACACACACACACACACAGGGAGGCACTCAGGACCTGTGGGGGGCACAAGTTTTTACAAAATCCAAGAAAGGTGACGAAAGCTAGCTGTCACTCTGAGATCTCAGACCTCCACCAATCAGCTCATCTCCACTCGGTATTATCATCCTCCATTCATTGATCTCCTCTAATAAAATCATTGATCATCAGTTCAAAACATGACTTTGTCTCTAATAGTCTAATAGTTAGTACAAAAAAAAAACGTTCGACACCTTGTTAAACAAATCATAACCTCTGACCTCCAGTTAGTTCATTTTCGTCCCTGGGTGGGCTCCAACCCCCGACCTTTGTGTTAACAGACAGACCCACCAACCACTGGTCCACAGAGACAGTCCACTGCTGCTATTGTGGAGTTCTAGACACAGATGGTGAAAATGAGGAAGAATCCTTCAACAGATTCCTGGATCCAGATGGTTCCAGAACACCACCAACATTTCATCATCTGGTCCTGGTACTTTAGCAGTTATTTTGCTAACAGATAAACCAACCAACAAACAAACAGGCAGACAATCAAAAACAGAACCTCCTTGGCGGAGGTAATAAGGCTGCTTTTACTTATAATTCCATCTTAATTAGAATTTCCTCCTTTTGGTCATACATGGGTCACCTGACATTTTTCACTGAAGCGCATCAGATCACCATGACCACCATGTCGACGTGCCCGTCTCACACCTTTGACTCGAACAGCTGCAGCGATCCTGATTCATGCACACACAGGAAGTCGTCCCGCCCACACGTTGTTCTCCACTGTCAGGTTGGATTATTTTGCTGCGTGTTATTACTGTACTGCTTGTCATTTGTCTTAGCGCCGTCCTCGTCTCTGCTGCTATCGGCCATATGGCTTCGTCATGATCGTAAATAACCGCCTGTGACAGATGTTACACAGGGAGGCATTTACATCAAATGAATAGAACGGGAGTTCAGACTCAACACAGGACGTGCTAGCACCATTTTCCATCACTGGAGGAAAATAAAATGAAGCTAAAACTAAGTTCCTGTCCCCATAATCCCCACGCGAAGGAAGAATTCTAAAAATCCAAACAACTTTTCCGTGTCGCCCTCCTGCAGTTGTCTGTGACCTGAAACCAAACCCCGACACCTTCACCAGATGTCCTCAAAGCTTCCTTCCTTCCTTCCTTCCTTCCTCCACCTCCTCATTCTCCTCCTCGTTCGCCTCATCGCATGGGTCAACCACTGCAATTCAGTGGGAGACTTTATCCTGAAGGTGGAGAGAATGGTGGAGGCAGAGGTGGAAGGAGGAGACAGACGGCAGACGGCCGTAATGAAAGCAGGAAGACTTCCGACCAAACGTGTAGAAAGCTCCTGGGGCTCATGAGGCTGTTAACATTTGCAGAAGAATCGAGATAAGTGTGCACGATGGGCCCCATTGATTGAACGTACCAGTGAGTGTGTGTGGGGGAGAAATCGATTTGTGGACTCACATGACACACATATGTTCCCATTGTTCATATTGTTAATTCTCTGCCTGTGCTGCTGCGAGTGGAAAAAGACTGATGGCAAAGAACAAAGAACGTCGAAAGCACTTTGTCTCTTGTTGCCTCTTTTATTGCCCAATTTGGTCTTTTTATTGCAGAGCTTCTATTTTTAAAATGTGTGCCCTTATGAACATTTCTGAAGCCACAAAATGTGGGACTTCCTGCGCAAAGCCTCCTGGTTTAACATGATTTGCTTTGACAGACAGAAATAACAGCACATAAACCGTGTCGCTCGCTGCTTTTACCTCTGCCGAGGAGGTTTGTGTCAGTTTTTGTCTGTTTGTCTCTTAGTAAATTAACTCAAAAAGAACTCAAAACGTATTCTAATGAAATGTTGAGTAAATGTTGGTGATGTTCTGGAACCATCTGATCCAGGAATCTGTTGAAGGATCCTTCCTCATTGTCATCATCTGTGTCTAGAACTCCACAATAGCAGCAGTGGACTGTCTCTGTGGTCCAGTGGTTAGTGGGTCTGTCTGTTAACACAAAGGTCGGGGGTTGGAGCCCACCCAGGGCCACATTTTTTTTTTTTTTTTTTTTACTATTTGACTGTTAGTAACACAGTCATGTTTTGATGTGTGTGTGTGTGTGTGTGTGTGTGTGGAGAAAGGGTTGACAGCTCTCATGAGGAAGCTTTCGAGGTGGTTGGCAGTTGGAGTCCTAATGGGCCTCTCCCACAGGAAAGTTTGTGGAACAGATGGTCAGGTGGGTTATCGACCTAATAGAAAAATACATCACAGTGCTTTAAAGTGCTGCCATCATCTCCCGGAGCACTTCGGTAGCGGCATCACCTGACAGACTGGGGAGTAACTCCACCTGTCTGGGCTGCAACGACCACCAAACTGCAGAAAGCCGTTTAATTTCACGCTGACTCATGTGGAATTTTGTAATGAACACATTTACTCAGACCCACATGCTGTACCTTTCTTTTTTTTCACAATGGAGTGTATGCCAAATATTTTTGATGATGTGCTAACATTTATGAGCCTCGCAGCTGTTTCAGCACCTTGAAAACAATTAGTACTTCATCCAATCTTAGAAATCCCTTGAGAGTCGAGTTGGATTTTACTGTACATCCGGAATCCGCTGCAGTATTTCACAGAGCCAGTCGCCTGCTGTACAGTACATACCTACTGTACATGTGCATATAATAACTGTGACTTCCCCCCGGCTCTGTAATATCGCTGCAGGTTTTCATAAAACTCTATTTTATCCACAGTACCCATAATTCCCTTCCACCAGTGGCCTGGATAAACACAATAATAGCCTGAAATTGGAGTGTGACTATTGCTTATGAAAGCTGTTAATCTTACCTTACTTTCATTTACTCTCCTCAACTGGGAAACTTTTCCATCTCCACCCTTTTATCCATCTGGCTTTTCATCCCGTTTTTCCTCATCCTGCTTTCTCTTTCTTTGTGCGTAGTAATCGTAAACATCAAATTCCATAAGTGAACGTTGACGAGGCGCTTGAGCGCTCCTGGTTTATTTTGAACCACACTTTGTGATTAATCGCAGGCACTCACAACAAGACAACTGAGGGAGAGACAAGGTATAATTCAAAGGGAGGGAGAGGTGGAATGAAGGAATGAAAAGAGGTAGGGGAACAGGACTAGAAGAGATGAACGGGGAGGGAGACACAAGATAGAGTATAAAGAAACAGAGGCAAGAGATGGAAGAAGAGGATGGCTGGTGGAAGAGCGATAAGAACGAAGGCAGAAAAAGATGAGATAGGAACAGAGACGCCAGGAAGGGAAGATGGGGCGGGAGAGACGGAGCTCGGAAAACTCAGGAAAACACAGATGAGGAAGTGAGAGGAGGAATAATGTAAGGGAGCAGGAGGCGCTCTCAATAAAAGCAGTAGATAGAGATAAGAAGGGTATGGACTGTAGGACTGTAGGAGGGAGCAGAGAATCAAAGAGGCAAAAGATCAACTGTGTGGTGGAGGGAGAGAGTGGAAGAGAAGGAAAAGAAAGATGACAGTAGTATAAAATCAGATTTAGATAAGATGTGTAGTAAAAGTAAAAAAAAGAGGTGGGGAAAAAAGTAAAAAAGAGTAAGGGAATGAGCAGAGGAAGGTAGAAAAAAACCTGCTGAGGAAGGGAAGAGTCCCTCAGGCCAGTGATAAGCGGGGCTTGTACAGAGAGATGGAATTATGAAAGAGAGGAAAGAGGGTTGTGGAAAGGGGGGAGGAGAGGAAGGTGAGTGAGGAAGAAAGGAAGGAGTGTAGAGGTGGAAAAGAGAAGAGGAAGACCCACTGATGTGACGGGGGAAGAAAGGATGAATGGAGGTGCGAAAAAAAGGGGGGGGGGCAAATTCAGAGAGAATATAAGAATGAGAAAGATAAAAGTAAAGAAACGAGAAGACAGAGAAAAAAACATGATGCAAAAGAAAGATGTGGGAAGAAAAGACTGAGAAAAAGGAGAAGCAGAGCATGAGTAGGAGGTGTGAGTAAGGTCGCGATGACTGCAGAAGTGAATTAAACAATGTGAGAAGAGGAAGAAGAGAAATAATAAATTCCAGAGATCACTAAGGTCACATTTTGCAAAGGCGTGGATGTAATAACTTTGAGGGGAGGATGTGTCATATAAGTAGAAATAAAACTCCAAGATGGGGGTTATTGATCAGCCTGTTTGTGTGTGTTTATGAGGCAAACAGAGAGAGGAAGGATGGAGCAGCCGTTGGTAAAGTTTGAGGGTGGAGGTGGTGTGTGAAAGCAGGTGGGCCGTATCGATCCCCGTCTGCAGGAGCCTCATCGATTGAGCAGCAGATGAGAACTGATTAAGAAGCACATGAATGGAAGTGCTGTTGATGCTTAGAGAGGTTCCCTCTCCTCCGAGGTCATTAATGGCTTCAGAAATAACTCCGTAAGTCCAGTCGTCTCTCTGATGTGGCGACGTTCAAATCAAATCGCGCCACGTCAGTTAAACCAGGGCTTCATCGTCGTCCGTGTTGGTTTCCAGAGAACAACGGATACTTAAACTGAACTGAACAAAAAGAGAATAACACACAACTAGTGGGTAGTTCAAAGACATGGCTAACAGGCTAACACACGCCTAGCAGGTAGTTTAAAGACTTTGCAGCTGAAACATGGCTAACAGAGGCTACCACGAGACTACAAGGTAGTTTGAGGACTAAAAGTTGAAACCGAGTGTGCAAAGTGTTCTCAGTCATGCAGGTATCGGAACTTGCTAAGTTAAGTTGACTTACTAGTTAAGTCTAAGTAGCAGAACTTGGTTGTAAGTAGCAATGATAACCCAGAATTGCTAACAGATTGCTAAAAACTGATGATAGCTAAAAGACTGTTTGCAGAGGCTTTATTCATCATGGTGTGATGTTGGGTGGTCATTGTTATGGGTTGGTTGTTGTACACTATGTGCGTGCGGCTCCAGGGTGTATTCAGGATGCAAACTATTCAAAGAGACACTTGGTTTTGACCAATTTGACCTTAACATATAGTGGTAGTGTGACCACTTGCAGTTCATGTGACTCCTTTGTTCCTATGACTCGGGAGCTATTTCATGAATATGTTACTTTTGCAAAGGGCAAATGACTGAAGTGAAATGAAATAAAACGCACTTGCACACACTTTGCCATGCTAATCAACTTTGCCGAACATTCTTCAAGTTGACGTCCCCCGGCAGGCCTATTTGCAGAAGAATATCAAATGTCCTGCCTGCTATCATTTTTTCCAATTAGAGGCTCAGGACTTCATTACTGCCACCCCGTCAGCCACAGGCTTCAGACACTTACAGACGGCCAGACATGAAAGTTCAGGCTCTTATCTATGTTGGGGATTGAAGGACATTATCCACTCTGTGCTCAGTATTTCACTGTCTTCCACTGCACGCTGGTAGGTTACTTTCTAGATCACTATTCTTTGTCTTTAATGAGGGGAGATCGTTTGGTTTTATGCCAAAGCTGCATCTGCTTGTGGGATGGAAACACAGAGGGTCTCGATGCTGCGGATGGGAACCCAACGGGCTCAGAGAACACAGATGATTGGATGATGAGGTTACATCACATTTGTGCATGTGCATGAAAATTGGGAAAATGTTCAAAATGATGGAAGAGAGGTTCCTCTCATTCACAGCTTAATTTGTGTTCTTTGGTAATCTCATAAGGAGGATATTATTAATTCTGCATCAGAGGCTACATTTGGAAAATGACCAACAGATGAAGGAGTGTTGTTGTTCTGCAGCGCGTTCAAACGCAGCTGTGCCGGCCTGATAGTTGAAAACCATACAGAGCTACCAATGACATGTGAAAAGACCCCCTGGTGATGTCTTCAGAATAAATTCCACAGCACCAATTTGTGATTTGAGGCTTATTTTAGAAGACTGACATATTAGAGAAAAAATCAGACGGATGATTTGCTGCAGTGTGAAGAATCCTACTCTTGCACATTTTTTGTATGGAGTTGGCAGTGACAGAGAGATGGAAGTACTTTTATTATCACAGGGCTTCTTGGGGAAAGAGGAGGAAGAGAGATGAGGAAAGGGAGGAACCTGTCATACTAAAGTGTCTGACTTGGTTGTAGAGATGGGGCAGACTCAAAAATTACAAATTGAATGTAGAGTACAGAAATGGGAATATTTGGACTGTCAAAAGATGTACGGGTAGATCATTAGAGTGTGTGCTCCAGCTGTTTGTGCTCACATCCTGAGTGCCACGAGACTAAAAACTAAATGATGCCACCACTGCAGGAGTTACAGTGTGGAGTGAGGATCATATGACTCATTTGAGGGCGTGTTACGTTTGCATTCTGTTCATAAGTCTGCCCTATTTGCCTTCTCTTCCAATTCCTTTCTCCCATCTCCTGGGCTGTTAAGTTCCCCTTTCTCTGATTCTGTATGGGGTTCCTTAGTTAATCTCCCTTCTCTCCCTCTTTACTTTGTCTAATCCACCGGCTGCATGCACTTTTTGACAGAGAATTGCACCCTGTAATAGAAGCTGCTGCTGGTTTTCCTTTCAAGAGAAAGGGCAAAGCATCTCAGCAGGGAGTCTTGACAATTTGTTAGAGCTGCTGGCTATGCCTCCGCACTGAAATACCAAACCAGTAGAATATTACACACTCTGTGGAGCAAATGAGGGAGCAAACGATGTAACGAAAGATAACGTGGGGTAAACAACTACTAAGTATATCATACGGAATGAGTGAATATAAAGGCGTGACTGTGGCTGTCAGATCTGTCTCCCTTTAAGATGTTATACTTTTAAAATCAATGGCCAACATCTCATACAGATACAAAGGATGTCTTGGAGGTATCGGACAAAAAGGGCCGTGAAAAAGGGGATTTATATGACAACCTGGGAACGGATTCACAGGAGCATTCGAAATTGTGACTAACAACCATCATGATGTATCATATGGTCACAAGTCCAGTTTCTGTGCTCTTATTGATTCATTTATCAGTCAGTATGTTTGCATGCTTACGTATGTATTAATTAGTTCACAATCATGCGTGGTGGGTAGGTTGCTATGACATTATCAGTCGAAATGAGCCAGTAGTTGAGTATTAGTTCTGAGCTTTGCCACTAGAAATTATAAGCAACCCTTAAGCTTCGCATTTTTTTAGCTTCAGTAAGCCAAAATTTCTCCATTAAATTCCCTTGTGCAGACAAGACGTTAGGGGATGAATCAATTTCTCAAGATACAACTGGACCAATAAAATTTAGGTTCTTTGGGATGAAGTCACGTTCATGTTCCTGGGTCACAGTCCACAAAGACAATTAGTTTGAGAAATTGATGGTTTCACCCGTTGCAGCGGAGGCGAGGCAGGCCGAGGAAAAGCAGCTACACAATGACAGTAAATTACCACACTTCATCACCAAATAACTGCAGGACACCAGAGAGGGGAGGTGGAATTTTCTTTGACAAACTGAGGAAATTGGAATTGAGTCAGAAATCAGAAGTCGTAATTTCCCAGTGAAACATGCAGGCAGTGTCGCAGCCTTGTACCGCTTCCTCATGGACTGTCAGGGTCTCAGTTTGAGGAAGTCTGCTTCTGAGAACAAGCTAGCTTAATAGCCGATGTAGCTATGGAACAGCCGGAACAGTGTGTGTTTCTCTTTATTGCCCACAGCTCCGAACTTTATATTTTAGCATTGACACTATCAGTATATTGTAGAAATATGTATTGAACGCAATTAACCAAATATTAGCTGCTGACATAGCTGTCATGGTAGCTAGTAGCTGCTAGCCGCTAACATGCCTCTCTGCAGTGGGTTTTACACTGATTCCCTCCCCATATTCTTTGTAGGACGAGTTTGTGTCTCAGTTTCTCATGGAAAAAGTGACAGAATAATGACGGATTGTGGGCAGAGACTGCATCAAGATGAATGGAGAATGCAGGGTGAATGCTATTGTTGCAAATCCATAGCTCAGCCCCATCACCAATCATTGGAATTGATCCTTGAGGGAGTTTTCTGTGTCTGGCCTGTCTCTATATTTTATCACACATGAGATACTTCAGGCCATGGCAGCTATCAGCCTCATAAGCACACACACACACACACACACACACACACACACACACACACACACACACACACACACACACACATTTAGCTAAAGAATTATAATAATTATATAATAATTATACAATTTTATATATGTGTTATTACCTTTTACCATGTTCAGTAATAATAAAAGAATGTGACATTCAAGGCAAATAAAGGTCTTCATCTGTCACTAATGTCAAATATTTGCCTGATTACTGATTACTCAGCTGTTTACTGACAGTTTATCAGTTTGATTTGATTTCACTTTTTATTCTCAACGATTCTCATGTGAGGCTTCTTGTTTTATCTTCAGTCACACCACAGACATTTGAAGGCTACCACTTCTTTCTTTTGGAACCCTTTGTCTCGCTTCTTTGAAAATTCAATGTCCAGGCTCAGAAATCGGTCGTCATTCCCTTCAGAACTGTAACTATTAATGCACACACTGTCTGAGAGGCTTACGTGATAAAACATAATGATGCTTTGGCTTGTATCACTTGTTCATGGCAAAAATATTGTCACGTGTTATTTCGCCCCATTAATAACAAGAGTCATCTATCCAGTGTCAATGAGGCAAAGCAGAACTTTAGAGAACTCATTCTGTGTGAAATGAGACTCAGCTTAAACGGAAAAAACTCCATAGTGACAGAGGTTCAGTGATCTTCCCTGGTGGCTTCAGTATAAAGCCTCGTTTTGTTTTGTTTTGTTTTGTTTTGGGCACAATGATGAACTTCCATGTGAAATTAAACCTTAAGTTACCACATTGTTACATCACATCGTTTTCACTGATGACAACTGCAGTTCGACAACAATCACTGGCCATTCACAGTATTTTCCCCTTCCTTTGAGCAGGGTGTGTTGATTGCTCGGTAATGGAAGCGTCAACAGTGAGAGAGTGATACGCCACCCTCATACCCACTTCATCACTCTGTATTTGGGCTAAATGCCACCAATTATTCCAGCAGACTGGTTCTGAACTCCTCGACATGTTTAGACGTTGTCAATCGATCCGTGCCTGGTGTGTGTTGATTGGAATGAATGATTCTTGAGCTGAGCTCCTACACTGACTACAACTCATCAAATTCAGATCCGATCTCTCGTGCATGATATTTGCACTTTTTAGTCGATTTCTAAAGCAATAAGTGTTTCATCACTGGTCAAGGGTGAAGTTTGCCTTCATACAACAAAGAATATTCCACGTCAATATTCGTTCCAATCAGATGTGTGTGAGACCTGGTGAAGATCACCAGGATCGTTCCACGCATGATGTCCGCGTGGGAATGGGAGGTGTCATGACCGCTTCCTGGCTGACTTGTCGGCTGTTGTCTCTTGTTTCAGGGGCAGAGGGAGCCGTGTTCAGCAAATCAGTGGAGACGCCACACGTCAGGGCCGAGCCGTTCAAAGAGCTTCGGTGAGTTTCTTTTTGTTCTAGAACACACGGTGGAATGCAAACAGGCAGACCAAGTTGGAAACGACCATATCTAAGCGATTCCCCGTCACCGCTGCATAAACACCACCCACGTTTGTAATGAATGAAAATCGCTCAGCTCGATACAAACAACCTGAACCCTCCACTGAGAAATCAAACCTACGCCGACCTGAATAAATGAATAAAAGTACCGTCAGCCATCGTTTATGTCTGCTGAAAGGTGAATTTATTGGTCACTTCATTCTTCATAATGATAATCATCTTCTCCTGCTTGCACCGGTTATGGGTCACGCTTGTGCTGGAGCCGATCCCGGGCTGTCAGCGGGTGAACGTCAAGGTACGAGAGGAGCAGGGCCACATGAGGGACAGACAACCATTTACACTCACATTGACACCTACGGCTGATTTCAAGTGACCGATTAACTTCAGCATGGTTGGGAGGAAGCCAGAGTACCTGGAGAGAACCTACACAGGGAGAGGGTGGAAACTCCACACAACCAGGGACATTCTTGCTTTGATGCAACAGTGCTAACCAGTGCACCACCGTGTCACTTTCAAACTAAAGATTTTCCCCTGAGGAAAGAAATTTCCGCCGATTCAAGTTTAAATGTTTGTATAATCAAAAGAGTTTGGACAGGAACTTATCGCAGGGCGCCAGGTTTGAAAAGTGGTGGGGGAACAGAGACCCCCCCACACACCGATCCTGCTGAAACATACCTTTGAATCTGGACATTTCAGACATTTCACCAGCGAATGATGGAGGGTGAACCGTGGAGTTTCACATGTTGTCGATATTTTCAAGTTCATCGGTGATCTCTGTCAGTTTGAACCGCTGAAGATGGCTGAGGACTCACGTTCCATCCACAGCCAATCAGCACATCAGCAATCTCTGTTTTCCCTTTGATAAAAAAAAACGACTGGAACACCATGACCGACTCCGCTATCGTCATCGTTTCATACCGTAGTCAAAACAAACCCACCCCAGTGACATCACAGGTGAAGGCACAGCGGCGGCGATCCGCGATGAAAGAGGACTTTTTTGTTTTCTTTCGAGCTCGACCTGACTTGTGCGTTTCCTCTCGGGGGTTCAGGTATGGGGTCGATGTCCTCGCATAGTCAGCCGAACAAAACGCCGCTGTATGTGTTTGGACAGCGGAGGATGTCTCCTCAGTGTAAGCGTCTTGTTTATCATCACTCTCCTGCCCGAGCTGTCTGATGTGATGACAGTCAATCAGAGCCAAGGGCGAACGCAAGACGCCCAGAGTGACAGCGGAGCGAGAGAGGGATGTGTGTGACAGGACAGAAAACGGGAGAGAGAAGAGGAAAAGGACGTGGAGCGAGGGCCACAATGGACAGTGTGACAGATAGAAGGCGAAGGCCGTGAGAGAGAAAATTATATTTGACAGCATAATTACTGTGATTTTAATGTTGAACCCTGACTTGTTAGCATGGTCGACTTTTCTCTCGCAGAACTGAGGAGGGGCTGGAACAGAGGCTGAAGGCTGAAAAATAGAAAGAAAGAAAAATGTAAAAAAAAAGGGGGGGGGGGTTCATTGTTGTGTGCTGAGATGAACTGTGATCCATCAGCCTGCATCATGTGACCACCCATAATGGGTGTCTTTATTTCCCTTCTCCCTCTGTGTTTATGCATTTTGGCGACAACCAGCCAATTGAGGATGAAATATGGCTGAAACGATCCCATTCTGCTGGGATCGGAGCACAGCCAAAATCTAATCTTATTTTAATCTCTCCTAACCCCTGGGCAGGTAGCAATCCAGGATTCAAATCCTATTTCAGTATCTTATTAAACACACACACACACACATTCACCCAGAGACAATCATACAGGCGCCATCCGTAATGCTCCTCGACAGGATGTGTCCCTGCATCAGAGCGACGCCTTTGCGAAAGTAAAAAGAGGGCGTCGGTGAAGGTAATAGTGCATCATGATTCAGGCCCTGACCAGTTCAGAACACAGATTAAATGAATAGAAATGAAGCAAATAGTGGGACGGGAGGGACAAAAGCAAACATTGTTTTTGTGTCAAGGAGATGGGAATGATTTGTGCTTCAGGAGCTGAGACGACTGAACAACAACACCCACGATTGTGTGCCACCCAGAAAAGTTCAGAATTGTATTTTCTCCTGCACTTGGTATTTGTACAGAAATGTTTCGTTTTCACAAAAACACGAAGGCTTAAGTGTTACAGCCGGTTGCCGTGGAACTGAATCTAAAAGCCCCAATCACGTCGTTAATGTTACATGAGAATGATGTTGTTTTACACTTGTCATCATTTTCATACTCACGTGGAGTTTAGTCAAGTAAAGACGGACCAAACCACCCGCCCCCCCCATCATCCTCACCTCCGTCTGCTTACTCTGACCTCAGTAAAAGGGTTTGCTGCTTTGCCGCATTTGGGTCACGAGCCGTTCACAGAGCCGAAGCAATCAGCCGCACCCACATATGCCGGGAACACCATTTAACCTCTGATTAACTGCGCACTGCCACAGCAACTGGTCTACTCTCTCCACCGCTTTTATATTTACAAGGCCGAACCAGAACAGTGCACAGGAGAAGTGGGGAACGCTGCAGGGTAGGGTTTGACAATGAGGAGCAGGCATGTTAAGATATTAACACACAGAGACCATCGAAAACCTTAAAGAAAAAACTTGAAAGAAAGAAAAAGATCAGTCATCAGCTGAAAAAAACGCTCTAACCAACTAAACCTTAACTCATCTGAGCACAAGGGACGGAAGTCAGCTCGTCCAACCTGGAGGTCTTTGGGTTTACTTCGGGTTTAGATGCCCTCCAGTGTCATCATGGTTGTAGGTTGGCCTTGGCGGATCTTATCCAATGGGTGCTGAAGGTCTGCTGGCCACACTGCATCGGGCCAAGGGGTTTTATTGCCCTTTTTTCCCTGGCCAACGTGTGGCTGTCTTTGTTCTGCAGGTCAACATGTGGTTTCAGGCTCGTAATGTTACATGTAGGCCGGAAATCAGGCTTCTTCATTTAAGCTCAGATTTATTTGTTAAAGTCTGGTTGGTGAGGCACAACATACAAATAATGTGTAAAAATAATATAAAATCTCATATGATCTATCGTACATTTTATATTATTGCAATATAAAAATGAATAAGATAAAAAAATTTTAAAAAACAGAAATAACAGACTAATTTTAACAGGCAGAGTGGGCGTACATCACCAGTTGAAGTATATTTAACACTCTGTGAGTCGTGAGGTTGTTGTTTGTCTGTTAGATTTTCTTTGTCTCTTGTCTTCAAGAGTCTGTCAGAGCAAAGAAACCATCTGAGGTAAAAATGGTTCATGCACTTTTCTGTCTCTTTTCTTAAGCCAGACGATGAAAGCGTGTTGATAGGTGCTGTCATCCCAGCTGCTTTCAGGATAATAATAGGATACTACCATTCATATGTGCCCCTTATTACCTTCAGTCTTGGTGCTTTTCTACCAGAATAACCCGAGTTTGAACTCCAGAGCAGAGGAACTTAAAAAAGTACATGTGAAAGTAGCATGAATCAGCTTCCGTAGATTGGTTATCAACTGTGGCTGGTGCTCAGTGACAGTGCAGGTTGTCTGGTTATCTGAAGATTCAAATCCCTCTGAGTCCTTGAGTGACCCCGAAATGCTGCTGAGTTTAAGCCTAAATGGTTTGACAAGCGCGTAACCACTGGCAGAATCCCAGACAGACAGATTGTTGTACCCTTGAGCAACTACTCCCTGGGACAGAAACAGAACAGAAATTAGCTAGAAACTAGCTAGGAGCTAGCAGGATGCTGAAATGTTTGCTCTTTTTTTCTTTCAAACCGTTGAGTCACTCTGTGATTACCAGGCTCCACAAGTGAGTGGTCATTGAAAATCTCTGCCTTTGTGTTCAGGTGAGGTGTTTTCAGAGGGGAAAGACACAGTTTTTACAAACATGCTGCTTCAGAACTGTAGCATTAGCTGCCACATTCAGGGAGACGGGAGAAAAAGTTAAGTTAAACCTTTAAACCGTTAAACCGTCTGCCGGTGCTGTCAGCGGTTTTCTAGGCTGGCCGGAGCTCCACGGCATCCTGTCGGCTGCTGTTACCTGATGAAAACAGGTCGGAACAATAATCCACAGGTGTTTAGTCAGCGACACCCGCAGGAGGATCTCTGGCTCCTCAGCGGTGAGGCGTTCACACCGTCCACTCCGTCAGTCCTCCATCTAACCGCCAATCACCTTTAAAGGGAATGAGAGGTGACACTCTGATTGGCTGATTGAATGACCCGCCCAAAACACCCCCAGGACCAATTCACAGAGGAAGTCTCCACCATGGCTAAAAGTCTAAAAACACACCGTCTCTGGTTCCCTATGCTTCACACCATCTCAGTTCACAGCTCTGATACAAACCCAACAACCTCACTCAGTTGCACCATCTAGTTTCTGTTGTACTCATCCAGCTGTTGAGCGGTGGTGGCTAACGGAGCCCGTTTGTTCCCCAGGCTGGAGTCTCCCCACGCGCTCCCTGCTGATGGAGGCTCCCTAAAGGCATCCAGATCCTGGCCGAGGCCGGAGACATCCAGGCCATCTGCAGGAACGAGCTCCGACTGGAGTCCAAAGACGGAGAGGTGCGTTCTTTCCTGTGCTCGTTACGAATGAGGCCCCCGTTGATAAGATCTGAGTGCGCTGGAGGGGCGCGACCTCACCCCCTGGGACTGTGTCCACATACAGTCAGTGCTCACCTAATCATGAAACTGGTGGGAACGAAAACACTTTCTTCCATTTTGTTTTGTCCAAAGTTTCCTGGAATCATGTTTTTCTACCGGTTGGAGTTCTACCTCAAATTGAAAAGTCTTCTGTTCCATTTCATGAACAAAGATTAAGCCTCCTACTGCGTATTTCCCTTCAACCATTACCATGTTTCTCCTTTACCGACTCTCTTCATTCACAGGCTCCTTTAAGGATTCGCTCGTCCTCATCCATCTTTTCCTCCCGTCCCGTCTTCTTTCTCCTCCTTCCTCCATCCTCTTTTTTTTGTCTTGCTTATTCATCATCTTCCTCTGCTCATCCATATGCTGCTTGTCATCCTCTCCGCTCCTAAATTCCCGCCTGATTTGTTACGCACATCAGTCCTCGCATTCATCACGCTCGGCTGCACTGATAAAAGGATTTTCCCTCCTTAGGTTGCACCAGTCGTGTCATGTCAGATCTGTTCAAATGAGCGCAGGAGGATTAGGCAGTCGAAAGTGTTTAAAACCTTCCCACAAAAACATACCCCAAACATTTATACGAGAGAGAGAGGGGGTGCGCAAGGTGCCCTTGGCGTCCGTTTGTCTCCGATCATTTGGCATTTTCTTGGCTGAATGATGCTCCTAAGACACCTAAAGTGTTGAAGTGGAGGACGTAGAATGACCATGAGGCTCAGCTCCTTCATGGTAAATCAATGGCTCACACAAACTAGGGGCTTCATCCGTCCCTTCAATCACACGCTCTCTCAAACACACCCGTCCGTCCATCCCTCGCGCTGAAGGGTTCGTTCACCAGCAGCCGTCTCAGCAGGTCAGCCGAGACTCTTATTTTGAAGTGTTCCAGGTCACTTGATGGCGTTACTTCTCCTTTACCGTTTTATGGCTGCAGAGTGATTCCCAGGCGGGCGGAGGTGTGTGGTGGGGGGGGGGGGGGGGGGGTTGTGTCTGCTGAGACAGAGGCAGAACGGCTCATATCCTTCACTCACTGAGACCACAGCAATGATCTTTTCTGTTTTGTGTGTGAGCGACAGACCGACTTTAGGTGTTCAAACCCTCTGAGGTCAAAGGGTTTCCTCCACGTCATGTCCCCTTCAACACTTGTGCGAAAAGTGTCAAGAAAAGTGTCAGAAAATGTCAAACGGTTCCCGAAAGCTGAGAAGTTTCACCTGGTTCCCCTACCTGGTGTGAAGAGGGAGTTGGGGTGTGGGGGGGGTCGGTTCCTGATAGTTGACAGCCTTGTTGCTGTCATTACAGTAATTCTGCTCTGTTCCTCACACCCGGTGGAGGAACTGCGTTTTCAATGACGTGATGGATTTTTTTCCCCTGCGCAAATAGTTGCATAATTACGGTACTGTAATTGCCAGTACCACAATACCCAAATGTTTGGTATCAAACTGCTCAGAACAAGCTGAGCTCAGACACAGTGGCCCTCACGCGTCTTCTAGAAACCTCACTGGACACAGCAGATCTCCAACCTCTCTTGTTCTCTCCCGACCAGATCTCTCTGGACGCTCGCAGGATTCGCCTGATGCGACTGCCGGAGGGAAAGGCCTCCACCAGCTCGTCCTCCTCCGGAACCAGGCAGACTGTCTACGAGGTGTGCGTTTGCCCCAATGGGAGGCTTTTCCTGTCCCAGGCTGGGCACCGGATCCACCTGCCAAATCAGCAACAACGTCTGCCTCTAGGACTGATACATCCCAAAAAAAAAAGAATATTTAAAAAAAGAAAAAGAAAAAAAACATGGTGAAGAGAAAAGACAGATGTACACCTATCGCCGCCTCCAGGACGGATCCTAAGCAAACGACGGGAACATCTCAACAATCACTCTTTCCATTGGTTAACTGGTGTGTTCAGCATCGACCCGATATGTTTTGAATGCCAGCGCCGTTTTACGCGTCCTCCCGTTTTACTGCAGATGGAGCTTCACTCACGTCTCATTGAGCTCTTTCTTTCCCACACACTCCCAGCCCATGATGTCTGGTAATACCTCATTGTTCCTCGAGGAGGCGACAGAGGGCTGCAGCAGGGAAATGTGATGAGAGGTGATTTCTGTGACTTCAAACCTCGTTCGTAACCATTTCATTCGTTCAGTCCAAGGCTACCCAAGGCTAGGTGCACAGGTGGGTGCAGAAACCCTCCAGCTAATGCTAAGGAAGTTAGCATTCCCCTATACCATGGGGCTGGACTCCCCCATTGGTGATATACTGCCCCCTGTTGGGAATGCAGAATATTAAGCTTTAGCTTGTTAACATAACTACGTATTAAACATTAAACAGAACGGAGTGTCCGTCTCCTCCTCATTGGGAATAGACGCATATTTGATAAAAGTGGGTATTGGTTCACGTATGTGTCGGATCCAAATTGTCACACAAACACACACACTCCGGGTTGAGACGGGTGACAAAAAGAGACTAACGAGAAGAGACGCTGATCCGCTCTGTTTGCAGTAACACAATCACTGCCGCGGTCACCCCCGAGCAACAGGCTCCACCCACTTTTCTGCAGGCACTGTTACCGTGGAGAAATGACGTCAGCACGTTTTCTTGGGAAAAACCTCCAACCGAACCATCGTGTCCAAATTTATCGTGGTTCAGTTTGAAGTCAAACAGGATCAGTGTGTTTGAGGCTGATTTGGCATTTTAGCAACAAAGCATAAACCATGTGACCGGTGTGTAATAAATCATGTTGGTGTTTCTGCCAGTTGACTCATGGGAATTATTCCTTTAATTATGATGTCACCTACTCGACTGAGCTCATATTTCAGCAGACGTTTGTGACGACGTTTCTTGTGACACGATGTGAAA
>NW_027614796.1:0-21440 GCF_965212315.1 Lampetra planeri | reverse complement strand
CCACTCACCCACTCACCCACTCACCCACCCACCCACCCACTCACCCACTCACCACCCACCCAATCACCACTCCCACCCACCCACCACCTCCCACTCACCACCCACTCACCCACCGACTCACCCACTCACTCACCCACCCACCCACTCACCCACTCACCCACCCACTCACCCACCCACTCACCCACCCACTCACCCACTCACCCACCCACTCACCCACTCACCCACCCACTCACCACCCACTCACCCACCCACTCACCCACTCACCCACCCACCCACTCACCCACTCACCCACTCACCCACCCACCCACCCCACTCACCCACCCACTCACCCACCCACTCACCCACTCACCCACCCACTCACCCACCCACTCACCCACCACTCACCCACTCACCCCACTCACCCACCCACCCACTCCCCACCCACTCACCCACCCACCCACTCACCCACCCACTCACTCACCCACCACTCACCCACCCACTCACCCACTCATCACTCACCCACCCCACCCACCACTCACCCACCCACTCACCCACTCACTCACCCACCCACTCACCCACCCACTCACCCACCCACTCACCCACCCACTCACCCACTCACTCACCCACCCACTCACCCACCTCACTCACCCACCACTCACCCACCCACTCACCCACCCCACTCACCCACTCACTCACCCACCCCACCCACTCACCCACCCACTCACCACTCACTCACCCACCCACCCCACTCACCCACTCACTCACCCCACCTCACTCACCCACTCACCCACCCACCCACCCACCCACTCACCCACTCACCACTCACCCACTCACCCACCCCCACTCACCCACTCACCCACTCACCCACCCACCCACTCACCCACCCACTCACCCACTCACTCACCCACCCACTCACCCACCCACCCACCCACTCACCCACCCACTCACCCACCCACTCACCCACTCACTCACCCACTCACCCACTCACCCACCCACTCACCCACCCACTCACCCACCCATTCACCCACTCACCCACTCACCCACCCACTCACCCACCCACCCACTCACCCACCCCACTCCCCACTCACCCACTCACCCACCCACCCACTCACCCACTCACCCACTCACCCACCCACTCACCCACTCACCCACCCACTCACCCACCCACTCACCCACCCCCACCCACTCACCCACCCACTCACCCACTCACCCACCCACCCCAGCACTCACCCACCCACTCACCCACGTCACCCACCCACTCACCCACCCACCCACTCACCACCCACTCACCCACTCACCCACCCACTCATCCACTCACCCACTCACCCACTCACCCACCCACCCACTCACCCACTCACCCACTCACTCACCCACTCACCCACCCACTCACTCACCCACCCACTCACTCACTCACCCACCCACTCACTCACTCACTCACCCACCCACCCACCCACTCACCCACCCACTCGCCCACTCGCCCCACCCACCCACTCACCCACCCACTCACCCACCCACCCACCCACTCACCCACCCACTCACTCACCCACTCACTCACCCCACCCACCCACTCACCCACCCACCCACTCACCCACTCACTCACCCACCCACCCACTCACCCCACCCACCCACCACTCACCCACCCCTCCACTCACCCACCCCCACCCCACCCACCCACTCACCCACTCCACTCACCCACCCACTCACCCCACCCACACCACCCCACTCACCACTCACCCACCCACCCACCCACCTCACCCACCCACCCACTCCACACACTCATCACCCACTCACCCACTCACCCCACCCCACTCACCCACTCACCCACTCACCCACCCCACCCACCCACTCACCCACTCACCCACTCACCCACCCACTCACCCCACCCCACTCACCCACTCACCCACCCACTCACCCACCCACTCACCCACTCACCCACCCACTCACCCACTCACCCACTCACCCACCCCACTCACCCACCCACCCACCCACCCATGCACTCACCCACTCACTCACCCACCCACTCACCCCACTCATCCACTCACCCACTCACCCCACTCACCCACCCACTCACCCACCCACTCACCCACTCACTCACCCACCCACTCACCCACTCACCCACCCACTCACCCCACCCACTCACCCACTCACCCACCCACTCACCCACCCACTCACCCACCCCACTCACCCACCCACTCACTCACCACCCACTCCACCCAACCACCCACTCACCCACTCACTCACCCACCCACCCACTCACCCACTCACTCACCCACCCACTCACCCACCCACTCACCCACTCACCCCACTCACCCACCCACCCACTCACCCACTCACCCACTCACCCACCCACTCACCCACCCACTCACCCACCCACTCACCCTCTCACTCACCCACCCACTCACCCACTCACTCACCCACCCACTCACCCACCCACTCACCCACCCACTCACCCACTCACTCACCCACCCCACTCACCCACTCACCCACCCACTCACCCACCCACTCACCAACTCACTCACCCACCCACCCACTCACCCACTCACTCACCCACCCCACTCACCCACCCACCCACCCACCCACCCACCCACTCACCCACTCACCCACCCACCCCACTCACCCACTCACCCACCCACTCACCACCCACTCACCCACCCACTCACCCACTCACTCACCCACCCACTCACCCACCCACCCACTCACCCACCCACTCACCCACCCACTCACCCACTCACTCAACCACCCACCCACTCACCCACTCACCCACCCACTCACCCACCCACTCACCCACCCACTCACCCACTCACCCACCCACTCACCCACCCACCCACCCACTCACCCACCCACTCACCCACTCACCCACTCACCCACCCCACCCACTCACCCACTCACCCACCCACTCACCCACTCACCCCACTCACCCACCCACTCACCCACCCACTCACCCACTCATCCACTCACCCACCCACCCACTCACCCACTCACCCCACCCACTCACCCACTCACCCACCCACCCACGCACTCACCCCACTCACTCACCCACTCACCTCACCCACCCACTCACCCACCCACTCACCCACTCATCCACTCACCCACCTCACCCACCCACCCACTCACCCACTCACCCACTCACTCACCCACTCACTCACACCCACCCACCCACTCACTCACCCACCCACTCACTCACTCACCCCACTCACTCACCCACCCACTCACCCACTCACTCACACCACCCACCCACTCACCCACCCACCCACCCCACTCACCCACTCACCCACCCACTCACCCTCTCTCACCACAGGTGGAGTGGAGGTGGAGGAGGTGGAGGAGGCTGACTCCGACTCACCACCTCCACCAGCCGTGAATGGACACACAGCCAAGAGGCGCCAGCTGTTGTCCACCACCTCCTCCTCCACCTCCTCCTCCACCTGCTCCACCTCCTCCACCTCCAGCACAGAGGAGGAGGGGGAGGTGAAGGAGATGCGAGGAGGTGGACAACGGAGATTGAGGAGGTTGAGAGAGAAGATTGGAGGTGGTGGAGGTGGTGGAGGTGGTGGTGGAAGTGGTGGACGGAGATTGAGGAGGTTGAGAGAGAAGATTGGAAGAGGTGGAGGGTGGTGGTGGTGGAGGTGGTGGAGGTGGTGGAGGTGGTGGTGGAAGTGGTGGACGGAGATTGAGGAGGTTGAGAGAGAAGATTGGAAGAGGTGGAGGTGGTGGTGGAGGTGGTGGAGGTGGTGGAGGTGGTGGTGGAAGTGGTGGACGGAGATTGAGGAGGTTGAGAGAGAAGATTGGAGGTGGAGGTGGTGGAGGTGGAGGTGGTGGTGGAGGTGGTGGAGGTGGTGGAGGTGGTGGTGGTGGAAGTGGTGGACGGAGATTGAGGAGGTTGAGAGAGAAGATGGGAAGGGGTGGAGGTGGTGGTGGAGGTGGTGGTGGAGGTGGTGGTGGAGGAGGTGGTGGAGGTGGAGACACGGGAAGGAAACTTCTCCATTCTCTCCGTGACACCACCGCCACCACCGCCACAACCGCCACCACCGCCACCACCACCACCACCGACACGTCACCCGCCGCCTCCCGTGGTCGCCCCCCGCAAGCGGCCCCGGGAGTCCACCTCGTCCACCTCGTCCACCTCCTCCACGGGCAGCAGCGGCTCCACCACCAGCAGCTCCACCACCACCAACTCCACCACCAACTCCACCAGCGGTTCCACCAGCAGCAGCAGCAGCATCGCTGCATCGAGCGTGGCCGGCGCTTGCAGCAGCCGCAGCAGCAGCAGCCGCAAGCGGGCAGCAGCAGCAGCAGCAGCTGCTGCTGGAGCATCAGCATCATCAGCAGCATCATCAGCTGGAGCAGCAGCAGCAGCCGCAACAGCTGGAGCAGCAGCAGCAGCATCATCATCATCAGCAGCTGCAGCAGCAGCAGCATCATCATCAGCAGCAGCTGCAGCAGCAGCAGCAGCAGCAGCATCATCATCAGCAGCATCATCAGCAGCAGCAGCATCATCATCATCATCAGCAGCATCATCAGCAGCAGCAGCGGAAGAGCAGCCGAGGCAATCGACCAGCAAGCGGCACGGAGGTCGTGAAGAAACGGATGAGGCGGAGGATTGACGATGATGATGGTGATGGTGGTGATGGTGGTCTTAGCTCAGACGACAGCCACCACCATCGCCTAGGAAACAATCACCCCCACCACCGTGGTGATGGTGGTGGTGATGGCGATGATGGTGGTGATGGCGATGGTGGTGGTGGCGATGGTGGTGGCGATGGTGGTGATGATGGCGGTGGTCTTAGCTCAGACGACAGTCACCACCATCGCCTCAACAACCGCCACCATCACCACCGTGGCGGTGGTGATGATGGTGGCGGTGATGGTGGTGATGGTGGTGATGGCGACGACGACGACGACGACGATGACGATGACGTGGTGGTGGTGAGGAGGAGGAGAAAGAGGAGAATGACTTCCCTCCTCGACGCGTAACAGAGTTGGTGACGACGTTTGCGTCTGCATGGGACGATGGAGAGAGACTTTGAGAGACTTTGAGAGACGTTGAGAGACGTTGAGAGACTTTGAGAGACGTTGAGAGACTTTGAGAGACTTTGAGAGACGTTGAGAGACTTTGAGAGACGTTGAGAGACTTTGAGAGACGTTGAGAGACGTTGAGAGACTTTGAGAGACGTTGAGAGACGTTGAGAGACTTTGAGAGACTTTGAGAGACTTTGAGAGACTTTGAGAGACTTTGAGAGACTTTGAGAGACTTTGAGAGACGTTGAGAGACGTTGAGAGACTTTGAGAGACTTTGAGAGACTTTGAGGAGACGTTGAGAGACGTTGAGAGACTTTGAGAGACTCTGAGAGACGTTGAGAGACTTTGAGAGACTTTGAGAGACTTTGAGAGACGTTGAGAGACGTTGAGAGACTTTGAGAGACTTTGAGAGACGTTGAGAGACTTTGACAGACTTTGAGAGACTTTGAGAGACTTTGAGAGACGTTGAGAGACTTTGAGAGACTTTGAGAGACGTTGAGAGACTTTGACAGACTTTGAGAGACTTTGAGAGACGTTGAGAGACGTTGAGAGACTTTGAGAGACTTTGAGAGACTTTGAGAGACGTTGAGAGACGTTGAGAGACGTTGAGAGACTTTGAGAGACTTTGAGAGACTTTGAGAGACGTTGAGAGACTTTGAGAGACGTTGAGAGACGTTGAGAGACTTTGAGAGACTTTGAGAGACTTTGAGAGACGTTGAGAGACGTTGAGAGACTTTGAGAGACTTTGAGAGACTTTGAGAGACTTTGAGAGACTTTGAGAGACTTTGAGAGACGTTGAGAGACTTTGAGAGACGTTGAGAGACTTTGAGAGACTTTGAGAGACTTTGAGAGACGTTGAGAGACTTTGAGAGACTTTGAGAGACTTTGAGAGACTTTGAGAGACGTTGAGAGACTTTGAGAGACGTTGAGAGACTTTGAGAGACTTTGAGAGACTTTGAGAGACGTTGAGAGACTTTGAGAGACTTTGAGAGACTTTGAGAGACTTTGAGAGACTTTGAGAGACTTTGAGAGACTTTGAGAGACGTTGAGAGACTTTGAGAGACTTTGAGAGACTTTGAGAGACGTTGAGAGACTTTGAGAGACTTTGAGAGACTTTGAGAGACTTTGAGAGACGTTGAGAGACTTTGAGACTTTGAGAGACTTTGAGAGACTTTGAGAGACGTTGAGAGAAGTTGAGAGACTTTGAGAGACTTTGAGAGACTTTGAGAGACGTTGAGAGACGTTGAGAGACTTTGAGAGACTTTGAGAGACTTTGAGAGACGTTGAGAGACGTTGAGAGACTTTGAGAGACTTTGAGAGACTTTGAGAGACTTTGAGAGACTTTGAGAGACGTTGAGAGACTTTGAGAGACTTTGAGAGACTTTGAGAGACGTTGAGAGACGTTGAGAGACTTTGAGAGACTTTGAGAGACTTTGAGAGACGTTGAGAGACTTTGAGAGACTTTGAGAGACTTTGAGAGACGTTGAGAGACTTTGAGAGACTTTGAGAGACGTTGAGAGACGTTGAGAGACTTTGAGAGACTTTGAGAGACGTTGAGAGACTTTGAGAGACTTTGAGAGACGTTGAGAGACTTTGAGAGACGTTGAGAGACTTTGAGAGACTTTGAGAGACTTTGAGAGACTTTGAGAGACTTTGAGAGACTTTGAGAGACGTTGAGAGACTTTGAGAGACGTTGAGAGACTTTGAGAGACGTTGAGAGACTTTGAGAGACTTTGAGAGACTTTGAGAGACTTTGAGAGACGTTGAGAGACGTTGAGAGACTTTGAGAGACTTTGAGAGACTTTGAGAGACTTTGAGAGACTTTGAGAGACGTTGAGAGACTTTGAGAGACTTTGAGAGACGTTGAGAGACGTTGAGAGACGTTGAGAGACTTTGAGAGACTTTGAGAGACGTTGAGAGACGTTGAGAGACTTTGAGAGACTTTGAGAGACTTTGAGAGACGTTGAGAGACGTTGAGAGACTTTGAGAGACTTTGAGAGACTTTGAGAGACTTTGAGAGACGTTGAGAGACTTTGAGAGACGTTGAGAGACTTTGAGAGACGTTGAGAGACTTTGAGAGACGTTGAGAGACTTTGAGAGACTTTGAGAGACTTTGAGAGACGTTGAGAGACTTTGAGAGACTTTGAGAGACTTTGAGAGACTTTGAGAGACGTTGAGAGACTTTGAGAGACTTTGAGAGACTTTGACAGACTTTGTTGACCAGTGGGACGACCAGCCAATGGGACTATGAGCCATCATCACCATCACCACCACCACCACCATCATCGCCATCATTGTAGCAAACATCGCTATCACTGGGGAGACAAAGGCGGCCGGGCGTGGTGCTGGCCACCCACCCCCTCGTGTGCCACTGTGCCGGCCTTCATAGGTGCTACTACGACTCGCTACTGATGACAGCACTTGCCCTCACGGTCTGTCAAAAGGCTGTACGGGGGATCTTTGTCTTTGTGTGAGTCCTAGTATACGTGAGTCTGTGTGTGTGTGAGTCTGTGTGGGTGTCTGTGAGTGTATGGGTCAGTGTGAGTCTGTGTGAGTCTGAGTGAGTCTCTGTGAGTCTGTGTGAGTCTGTGTGAGTGAGTGAGTCTCTGTGTGAGTCTGAGTGAGTCTGGGTGAGTCTGAGTGAGTCTGTGTGAGTTTCTGAGTGAGTCTGTGTGAGTCTCTGAGTGAGTCTCTGTGTGAGTCTGTGTGAGTCTGTGTGAGTCTGTGTGAGTCTCTGAGTGAGTCAGTGTGAGGCTCTGAGTGAGTCTGAGTGAGTCTGTGTGAGTCTGTGTGAGTCTGAGTGAGTCTCTGTGTGAGTCTGAGTGAGTCTCTGTGTGAGTCTGAGTGAGTCTCTGTGTGAGTCAGTGTGAGTCTCTGTGAGTCTGTGTGTGAGCGTGAATCTGAGTGAGTCTGAGTGAGTCTCTGTGAGTCAGTGTGAGTCTGTGTGAGTCTCTGAGTGAGTCTGTGTGAGTCTCGGAGTGAGTCTGAGTGAGTCTCTGTGTGAGTCAGTGTGAGTCTCTGAGTGAGTCTCTGAGTGAGTCTGTGTGAGTCTGAGTGAGTCTCTGAGTGAGTCTGTGTGTGAGCGTGAATCTGAGTCTGAGTGAGTCTCTGTGTGAGTCAGTGTGTGTCTGTGTGAGTCTCTGTGAGTCAGTGTGAGTCAGTGTGTGTCTCTGTGAGTCAGTGTGAGTCAGTGTGTGTCTGTGTGAGTCAGTGTGAGTCTGTGTGAGTCTGTGTGAGTCTGTGTGAGTCTGAGTGAGTCTCTGAGTGAGTCAGTGTGAGTCAGTGTGAGTCTCTGAGTGCGTCTGAGTGAGTCTGTGTGAGTCTCTGAGTGAGTCTGTGTGAGTCAGTGTGAGTCTCTGTGTGAGTCAGTGTGAGTCTCTGTGTGTGTCTGAGTGAGTCTGTGTGAGTCTGTGTGAGTCAGTGTGTGTCTGTGTGAGTCTCTGAGTGAGTCTCTGTGAGTCTGTGTGAGTCAGTGTGTGTCTGTGTGAGTCTGTGTGAGTCAGTGTGAGTCTGTGTGAGTCTTGTGTCCGTGTGTGTTGCCCCGTCCAGTCTCGCGTTTTGTAAACTTCCCGAATAAACGCGGGTGCCACGAGGAGGGATGCGCCCCCATCGTGACCTCGGTGCGCCTCTTCTGCTGACCGTGACACCGAATCTCGCAAGGAACTCAGCGTCAGTTTCGATGCAAAGTACTCCAGCATGGCATCCTCCCCGTTCAACATCATCATCATCAACATCATCATCAACATCATCATCAACATCATCATCAACATCATCGTCAACATCATCAACATCATCAACATCATCGTCAACATCATCGTCAACATCATCAACAACATCATCATCGTCAACATCATCAACATCGTCAACATCATCATCAACATCGTCATCATCGTCAACATCATCAACATCGTCATCAACATCATCATCAACATCATCGTCATCATCAACATCATCATCAACATCATCATCAACATCATCATCAACATCATCAACATCATCGTCATCAACATCATCATCAACATCATCATCGTCATCATCATCAACATCATCATCTTTTTTTTTCGATGCAAAGCTTCTTGCGTGACTGCAGCAGCAGGGATTCATCTTCTTGGTTCTTTCGGTAAAGTCGTCACGTAGAAGGGAAGTAATAAAATAATAAATTAAAACATAATAAAATAATACGTAATAAAATAAAACATAAAATAATAAAATAAAACAATAAAAGAATAAAAATAAAACATAAAATAATAAAAATAATACGTAATAAAATAAAACATAAAATAATAAAAATAAAACATAAAATAATAAAAATAATACATAATAAATTAATCGTCTTGGTTCTTTCGGTAAAGTCACGTAGAAGGGAAATAATAAAATAATAAAAATGAAACATGATAAAATAATTATCGAATTAAAGCTTCTTTCGTGACTGCAGCAGGGATTCATCTTCTTGGTTCTTTCGGTAAAGTCACCACGTAGAAGGGAAATAATAAAATAATAAAAATGAAACAATAAAATAATAAAAATAAAACATAATAAAAATAAAACATAATAAAATAATAAAAATAAAACAATAAAATAATACAAATAAAACATAATAAAATAATAAAAATAAAACATAATAAAATAATAAAAATAAAACATAATACAAATAAAACATAATAAAATAATAAAAATAAAACATAATAAAATAATAAAAATAAAACAATAAAATAATTCTCACGACGTTTCGGCCACAACGCAAGCAGCCGTCCTCAGGTGGAGACCAGGTCTGTCGAGGCGACAGCGTCTGAATGAAACAGCACCAAGCTTGGAGCGTGTATATCAGCTGGGTTGGAGGGGGGAAAAGGGCGCCTTGACAAAAGAATTTGCATATCAAGAGGCTTTTAGCATATTCATGGGAAATGCAGGTGTGTGATTAGTGCTACTCATGCCCGTGCATTATGCAGCAACATGGCCACCGTGAAGTCTGCCCCCCCCAGGCAACATGGCCGCCGTGAAGTTCGCCCCCCCAGGCAACATGGCCGCCGTGAAGTTCCCCCCCCCCCCAGGCAACATGGCCGCCGTGAAGTTCCCCCCCCCCCAGGCAACATGGCCACCGTGAAGTCTCCCCCCCCCAGGCAACATGGCCGCCGTGAAGTTCCCCCCCCCCCCCCCCAGGCAACATGGCCGCCGTGAAGTTCCCCCCCCCCCCCCAGGCAACATGGCCGCCGTGAAGTTCCCCTCCCCCAAGCAACATGGCCGCCGTGAAGTTCCCCCCCCCCCAGGCAACATGGCCGCCGTGAAGTTCCCCCCCCCCAGGCAACATGGCCGCCGTGAAGTTCCCCCCCCCCCAGGCAACATGGCCACCGTGAAGTTCCCCCCCCCCAGGCAACATGGCCGCCGTGAAGTTCCCCCCCCCCCAGGCAACATGGCCGCCGTGAAGTTCCCCCCCCCCCCAGGCAACATGGCCACCGTGAAGTTCCCCCCCCCCCCAGGCAACATGGCCGCCGTGAAGTTCCCCCCCCCCCCAGGCAACATGGCCGCCGTGAAGTTCCCCTCCCCCAGGCAACATGGCCGCTGTGAAGTCCCCTCCCCCCAGGCAACATGGCCACCGTGAAGTTCCCCCCCCCAGGCAACATGGCCACCGTGAAGTTCCCCCCCCCAGGCAACATGGCCGCTGTAAAGTCCCCTCCCCCCAGGCAACATGGCCACCGTGAAGTTCCCTCCCCCCAGGCAACATGGCTGCCGTGAAGTTCCCCCCCCCCAGGCAACATGGCTGCCGTGAAGTTCCCCCCCCCCCAGGCAACATGGCCGCCGTGAAGTTCCCCCCCCCCCCAGGCAACATGGCCACCGTGAAGTTCCCCCCCCCCCAGGCAACATGGCCGCCGTGAAGTTCCCCTCCCCCAGGCAACATGGCCGCTGTGAAGTCCCCTCCCCCCAGGCAACATGGCCACCGTGAAGTTCCCCCCCCCAGGCAACATGGCCGCTTTAAAGTCCCCTCCCCCCAGGCAACATGGCCACCAGACCCAGACTCTCACACTGAGACCCACAGACTCACACAGAGACCCAGAGACTCACACAGAGACCCACAGACTCACACAGAGACTCACACAGAGACCCAGAGACTCACACAGAGACCCACAGACTCACACAGAGACCCAGACTCTCACACTGAGACCCACAGACTCACACAGAGACCCAGAGACTCACACAGAGACCCACAGACTCACACAGAGACCCAGAGACTCACACAGAGACCCAGACTCTCACACTGAGACCCACAGACTCACACAGAGACCCAGAGACTCACACAGAGACCCACAGACTCACACAGAGACTCACACAGAGACCCAGAGACTCACACAGAGACCCAGAGACTCACACTGAGACCCACAGACTCACACAGAGACCCAGACTCTCACACTGAGACCCACAGACTCACACAGAGACCCAGAGACTCACACAGAGACTCACACTGAGACCCAGAGACTCACACAGAGACCCAGAGACTTACACAGAGACTCACACAGAGACTCACACAGAGACCCAGAGACTCACACAGAGACTCACACAGAGACTCACACAGAGATTCACACAGAGACCCAGAGACTCACACAGAGACTCACACAGAGACCCAGAGACTCACACAGAGACCCATAGACTCACACAGAGACCCAGAGACTCACACAGAGACTCACACAGAGACTCACACAGAGACCCAGAGACTCACACAGAGACTCACACAGAGACCCAGAGACTCACACAGAGACCCAGAGACTCACACAGAGACCCAGAGACTCACACAGAGACCCAGAGACTCACACGGAGACCCAGACTCTCACACAGAGACCCATAGACTCACACAGAGACCCAGAGACTCACACAGAGACCCAGAGACTCACACAGAGACCCAGAGACTCACACAGAGACCCAGAGACTCACACAAGAGACCCAGAGACTCTCACAGAGACCCACAGACTCACACGGAGACCCAGACTCTCACACAGAGACCCATAGACTCACACAGAGACCCAGAGACTCACACAGAGACCCAGAGACTCACACAGAGACCCAGAGACTCACACAGAGACCCAGACTCTCACACTGAGACCCACAGACTCACACAGAGACCCAGAGACTCACACAGAGACCCACAGACTCACACAGAGACTCACACAGAGACCCAGAGACTCACACAGAGACCCAGACTCACACAGAGACCCAGAGACTCACACAGAGACCCAGAGACTCACACATAGACCCAGAGACTCACACAGAGACTCACACTGAGACTCACACTAAGACCCAGAGACTCACACAGAGACCCAGAGACTCACACAGAGACCCAGAGACTCACACAGAGACCCACAGACTCACACAGAGACCCAGAGACTCACACTGAGACTCACACTGAGACCCAGAGACTCACACAGAGACCCAGAGACTTACACAGAGACTCACACAGAGACCCAGAGACTCACACAGAGACCCAGAGACTCACACAGAGACCCAGAGACTCACACAGAGACTCACACAGAGACCCACAGACTCACACAGAGAACCATAGACTCACACAGAGACTCAGAGATTCACACAGAGAGCCAGAGACTCACACAGAGACCCAGAGACTCACACAGAGACTCACACAGAGACTCACACAGAGACCCACAGACTCACACAGAGACCCATAGACTCACACAGACTCACACAGAGACCCAGAGACTCACACAGAAACTGAGACCAGAGCGTCGAGAGGCGGGGAGAGTGGAGGTGTTTTGTATTGACATCACAGTGAGAATGACGTCACGAGTCAGTGACGTCACAGTGAGCGTGACGTCAGGGTGACGTCAGAGTCAAGTTCTCCCGGAGTGACCCGCCAAGTCACCACCGTCCGTAGGCCGCAGGCTCCACCGGGCTAGAGGGAGTTTTGCGAATCTCCCAAAGAGTCAGGCACCATCGTCGGTCCGTAGAGAGGGCTCTGGTACCCTCTTGAGAAGTCTCTGGTACCTCTAGTGGTACCCCCCAGAGGTACCCCTAGTGGTACCCCTAGTGGTACCCTCCCAAAGGTACCCGCCAAGTCACCACCGTCCGTAGGCCGCAGGCTCCACCGGGCTAGAGGGAGTTTTGCGAATCTCCCAAAGAGTCAGGGACCATCGCCGGTCCGTAGAGAGGGCTCTGGTACCCTCTTGAGAAGTCTCTGGTACCCCCAGAGGTACCCCCAGTGGTACCCCCCGGAGTGACCCGCCAAGTCATCACCGTCCGTAGGCCGCAGGCTCCGGCTAGAGGGAGTTTTGCGAATCTCCCAAAGAGTCAGGGACCATCCCCGGTCCGTAGAGAGAGCTCTGGTACCCTCTTGAGAAGTCACTGGTACCTCTAGTGGTACCCCCAGAGGTACCCCTAGTGGTACCCCTAGTGGTACCCTCCCAAAGGTACCCGCCAAGTCACCACCGTCCGTAGGCTGCAGGCTCCACCGGGCTAGAGGGAGTTTTGCGAATCTCCCAAAGAGTCAGGCACCATCGCCGGTTCGTAGAGAGGGCTCTGGTACCCTCTTGAGAAGTCTCTGGTACCCCCAGAGGTACCCCCAGAGGTAAACCCCGGAGTGACCCGCCAAGTCATCACCGTCCGTAGGCCGCAGGCTCCGGCTAGAGGGAGTTTTGCGAATCTCTTTGGAGTCAGGGACCATCGCCGGTTCGTAGAGAGGGCTCTGGTACCCTCTTGAGAAGTCTCTGGTACCTCTAGTGGTACCCCCAGTGGTACCCCCCCAAGCGGTACCCTCCCAAAGGTACCCGCCAAGTCATCACGGGCCGCTAGAGGGAAAGCCCGCTAGCTAGAGGAAGGTCTGCACGGCCCTCTGTGCGTCGCGAGGGCTCCAGGCCCCTGCCGGGCGCACGTTGAAGGCCGACCGCTTCCAGTCCCAGGGTCGCGTTGGCGGCCTTCGCCAGCCGGGCCCGTAGTTGGCCTCCACGTAGGGGCGCGGCGGGCACGGCACGGACACGGGCACCCCCAGCAGCAGCGCGCGGCACAGCGAGAAGCGGCCGAAGGAGAACTCAAAGCGGAGGCCAGTGCGGCTCTGGGTGCCGCCGTTCCACACGGGCCCACGGCGGCCTCCAACGCCGCCTCCGCCTGCTCTACCATCGCCACCAAGTCCTGCTCCACCACCGCCGCCACCTCCACCACCGCCACCCGCCTCCACCACCAACTCCTCCTCCTGCTCCACCACCTCCTCCACGGACCTCACGACCACCTCCACCACCCCCACCACCCCTACCACCGCCGCCACCACCACCCCCACCGCCACCCCCCACCACCACCACCACCTCCATCTCCACGGACCACACCACCACCTCCATCTCCACCACCATCACCACCACCACCCCCACCGCCACCACCCCCACCACCACCGCCGCCACCACCCCCACCGCCACCCCCACCACCACCACCCCCAACACCCCCACCACCACCACCGCCACCCCCACCACCACCACCCCTACCACCGCCACGGACCCCACGACCACCTTCATCTCCACCCCCACCGCCACCACCACCACCACCACCGCCCTCATCGTCCGCCTCTTCGTAGAAGAAAAACACGTCCAACTTCACTCCACCACCAGCACCACCACCTCCGCCTCCTGGCGGCGCGGGCCCCACCAGCGACAGCTCGAGCCCGTCCTGCACCAGGCCGAACTTGTGCCGCAGGCGGAACCCGCGCCCCAGGAGGGCGGCCAGCAGAGCCGGCGAGAAGTCTGCGGCCCACACCCCAATGTCGACGTCGCCGCTGGCTGCGATCACGTCGCACTGACGCAGCCAGCCCAGGCAGGTGCCGCTGCTCACCCAGTGGGGCGCCCCCACCGAGGCGAGGGCCGCCCCCGCCTCCAGGAGGGCCGTCCGCGCCCCTCTGCGGAACTGGCGGCTCCCGTCGCGGCTCCCGTCGCGGCCGTCGCCGTCCGGGAACTCCCGGCGGTAGCGTCGTGCGGCGTCGCGGTCGCACTCGAGGAAGCGTGAGGCTGCGGCCTCGCGCACGAAGCGGGCCGGGGGGGGCGGCCGGGAGGGCGAGGGGGACGCCGCTCAGGAGGAGGGGAGCTGGGGTGGAGGAGGAGGTGGAGGAGGTGGAAGTGGAGTACAGGAGGTAGGAGGGGAAGGCCCCGGGGTGGCGGCCGTAGCTGAGGCGGGCGAGGTCGGCGTCCAGGCGACGGAGGCTCCGGCGCTCCGCCAGGCCTCGGGCTCGGAGCGCCCCGAACCAGAGGAGGCGCGTGGACGACGACCTGGTGGACGACGGTGTGGTGGACGAGGTGGTGGACGTGGTGGAGTCGGTGAACGTGGCCGAGTAGCCCCGCGCGTACAGGATGACGATGTGGACGAGGTGACGACGCGTCGAGCGGCACGAGGAGGAGTTGGTGGACGCCGGCGATGGACGACTACGAGGACGACGACGAGGAGGAGGCTGCAGGAGGACGTGGAGGTCGACGCTGGGCGGCGACGCGGCCGCCGGATCGTCCACCCGGGGGTCGACCCCGCGGGCGACTACGCAGCGCCAGCTCAACCGCCCGCGGAAGGCGGCAAGTAGCGGCCCTCGGGCCCCGGCCCAGGACGACTCGAGGAGCGCAAAGGAGGTGGAGTCGCGGGCGACGCACAGCGGACCCCCGCGGTCGTCCATCATCTCCGTCGTCCGACGTTTCGGATCGTCGGCCTCCGCCAGGGCCGCTAGGACGCGGGGGTCGATGAGCGTCGGGTGGACGCCGAGGGAACGGGCGACTCTGGCGAAGTCGGCCACCGTCTCCCGGGCCTCGTAGTCGTCCGTCGGGTCGTCGTCGTCATCCGTCGTCGCCGTCGCCCCCCCGGTCCCCAGGGCCGAGGCGTTGCCGTGGAGACGGAGCTGCAGGTGGAGGAAGAGGAGGGCGGTCGCCACGGCGACGGCCAGGGCCGTTGCCAGGGCGACGCGGGGGGGCGGGCGACTCATGCGGGCGACGCTCAGACCCGTGGGCGACTTGTGGGCGACTTGTGGGCGACTTGTCAACTCTACCAAAGCTCCCCCGTGTAGCCTCTAGCAGGGCTGTAGGGGCAAGTGCTGTGACACACACAGGCAAAGCTCCCCCAGGTAGCCTCTAGCAGGCTGTAGGGGCAAGTGCAGTGACACAGATACAAAGCTCCCCCGTGTAGCCTCTAGCAGGCTGTAGGGGCAAGTGCTGTTACACACACAGACAAAGCTCCCCCGTGTAGCCTCTAGCAGGGCTGTAGGGGCAAGTGCTGTTACACACACACAGACAAAGCTCCCCCAGGTAGCCTCTAGCAGGGCTGTAGGGGCAAGTGCTGTTACACACACAGACAAAGCTCCCCCGGGTAGCCTCTAGCAGGCTGTAGGGGCAAGTGCTGTGACACACACACAGACAAAGCTCCCCCAGGTAGCCTCTAGCAGGCTGTAGGGGCAGGTGTTGTTACACACACACACAGACAAAGCTCCCCCAGGTAGCCTCTAGCAGGCTGTAGGGGCAAGTGCTGTTAGTAGCGAGCAGCAGCAGCAGCGTCTGAAGGCTACCGGCACTGTGGCTACACACAGAGGGGGTGGGTGGCAACCAGCACCACCACAACCACCACCACAACCACCACGCCCGGCCGCCTTTGTCTCTCCCCCAGTGCTCGCGATGTTCACTACAACACCACCACCACAACACCACCACTACACCACCACCATCACTACACCACCACCACCACTACACCACCACGCTACAACACCACCACTACACCACCACCACTACACCACCACCACTACACCACCACCACGCTACACCAGTTACTCATTTGAGGCTGAGTCGACCTAGAGGATTTCTCAGCTACCGATTCAGATAATCGCTGCTGTCACGTGGTGGTGGCGGCTGAGTACAGCAGCGTGGCCGCTAACCACTGCACCACCACTCCCCACAACCACCACCATAACCACAACCACCTTACCACAACAATCACAACCACCACCTTAAGCACAACCACCGCCTTAACCACAACAACGACAACCACCACCTTAACCACAACAACCACCTTAACCACAACAACCTTAACCACAACCACCTTAACCACCACCTTAACCACAACCACCTTATCACAACCACCACCTTAACAACAACCACCTTAACCACAACAACAACCACCACCACCACCACCTGCTCCACTCTCCCGCTGCCTGGGCGAGTTCTGAGCGGTGACGTGAGGGGGGGGGGGGGAGAATAAATAAACAAATAAAAACGATTTAAACGCAAAACTAAAGTGACTTTTGAGGTAAAGTCGCGAGTGCTAACGACGGCTGAGGAGTTGCGAAGATTTAGTTTGATGGAGAACGTCCCTTTCAATCACGTTCGAGTTTAAAGCGCGAACAGCGGGAACGGTGAGATGAGAGGGACGGCCATCTTGGGTGGGTGGGGGGGGGGGTGAGCGCGCGGTGACGTCACCGCGCACGAATCCGGACGCGGTGACGTCACCGCGCACGAATCCGGACGCGGTGACGTCACCGCGCACGGACTAACCCGGGCGTGGTGACGTCACCACGAACGGAGGAACCTGGGCGTGGTGACGTCACCGCGCACAGGCGAACCAGGGGGGGTGGTGACGTCACCGCGCACGGACGAACCCGGGCGTGGTGACGTCACCGCGCACGGACGAACCCGGGCGTGGTGACGTCACAGCGCACTAATCCGGCGCGGTGACGTCACCGCGCACGGAGGAACCTGGACGTGGTGACGTCACCGCGCACGGAGAAACCCGGGCGCGGTGACGTCACCGCGCACGGACGAACCCGGGCGTGGTGACGTCACCGCGCACGGAGGAACCCGGGCGTGGTGACGTCACCGCGCACGGACGAACACGGGCGTGGTGACGTCACAGCGCACGAACGAACCAGGGCGTGGTGACGTCACAGCGCACGAACGAACCAGGGCGTGGTGACGTCACCGCGCACGGAGGAACCCGGGCGTGGTGACCTCACCGCGCACGGACTAACACGGGCGTGGTGACGTCACCGCGCACGGACTAACACGGGCGTGGTGACGTCATCACGCACCCCACGTCCTTCCCCATTCCAACTCACGGATGGGGGGGCGAGGGGGGAGGGGCTGGGGGCGGCGACGTCTCGCGGTGACGTCATCGCGCACGTTTCCCACCTCCCGTCGAGAAGCATTGAGCGTCGCGCCGTGACGTCATCGCGCAAGATCGGCGTTGCCGCGCGTGACGTCATCACGCAGCATCAAGGAAACGAGAAGCGGCGGGTCCCCCCGGGTTAGGGTTTAAGGGGAACAGAGTCCGGGCCTAGGCCAACAACAACAACCACAACCACCACAACAACAACAACGATGAGGCCCAAGACATTCCCGGCGTCTCCGTACCCTCCCAGCAGCCGCCAGATGCTGCAAGAAATCCGCGACAACATTCGCGGCCTCCGCGGCGGCTCCGAGGCGTCGGGGGCCTCGGCTCAGCCCGCGCCTTGCCTAGCCAAGCCCGCCGGGGGTAGAGGCGGCGTCGCCCCGGGGAGGCGCTCAGGCAAGCGCGGGGGGCCCGTGGGTACAACAACAACATCAACAACAGCAGCGCTTCGGTTCGCATCAGAAAGCTCTGCAGGAGATACGGAACTCGCTGTTGCCCTTCGCGGCTGATGGGCAGCAGCAGCAGCAGGGGCAGCAGGGGCAGCAGGGAGAGTCCGCGGGGAGACACGGGAGCAGTGGAGGAGGAGGAGGAGGAGCGGGGGGAGACGTGAACAGACAGCTGCTGGCAGACTTGGTGAGGGCAGGCGTGGCACAGGTGAGGCTCAGGGTGGTGGTGGGGGGGGTGGTGGTGGGGGGAGACGGTTGTGGTGGGGGGGGGGAGACACTGGGGGGTAGTAGGGGTGGTGGTGGTGGGGAGGGACACTGGGGGGTGGTGGGGGGGAGACACTGGTGGGTGGTGGGGGGGGGGAGACGCTGGTGGTGGGGGGAGAGACACGGGGTGGTGGGGGGGGGGGAGACTGGGGGGTGGTGGGGGGGTGGAGGTACGGGTTAACTCACCAACTCCCTCACCACGTGATTGTCCCCCCCCCCACCACCCCACACCACCCCACACCACCCCCCCCACCACCCCCCCCACCACCCCCCCCACCACCCCACACCACCCCCCCCACCACCCCCCCCACCACCCCCCCCACCACCCCCCCCACCACCCCCCCCCCCCCACCACCCCCCCACCACCCCCCCCCCCACCACCCCCCCCCACCCCCCCCCCCACCACCCCCCCCCACCCCCCCCACCACCCCCTTCACCCCCCCCCCCACCACCACCCCCCCACCACCTCCCCCCCCACCACCACCCCCCCACCACCACCCCCCCACCACCACCCCCCCACCACAGGACATGGCAGTAGCTGCGCTACGACAGACCAACAGCCGTGGGCTCGACCCGGCTCTTGCGTTCATCGCCAAGATGGGCTACCTGGACGCTCAGGGCGAGCGGATCGTGGCCGCCGTGCAGCGTCGCATGAGGCCACCACAACCACAACAACAACCACAACAACCGCAACAACCACAACAACAGCACCACCACCACCACCATCAGAGGCCGGCGTCTGATGGTGCCGCGTCTTCGGTGGCTCCTGTGAACGTGGCCACAGCCTCCTCCTGCTCCCCCTCACCCTCCTCACCCTCATCCTCGTCCTCCTCCTGCTGCTCACCTGGTGAGTGTGGTGGGGTGGGTGTGGTGAGTGTGGTGGGTGTGGTGAGTGTGGTGGGTGTGGTGAGTGTGGTGGGTGGGGTGGGTGTGGTGGGTGGGGTGGGGTGAGGGTGGTGGGGTGAGGTGAGTGTGGTGGGGTGAGTGTGGTGTGGTGAGTGTGGTGTGGTGGGTGGGGTGGGGTGAGTGTGGTGGGGTGAGTGTGGTGTGGTGGGTGGGGTGAGTGTGGTGTGGTGGGTGGGGTGGGGTGAGTGTGGTGGGGAGAGTGTGGTGAGTGTGGTGGGGTGAGTGTGGTGGGGAGAGTGTGGTGAGTGTGGTGGGGGTGGTGGGGTGAGTGTGGTGGGGTGGGGTGTGGTGGGGTGAGTGTGGTGTGTGTGGTGGGGTGAGTGTGGTGGGGTGAGTGAGTGTGGGTGTGTGTGGTGGGGTGAGTGTGGTGGGGTGAGTGAGTGTGGGTGTGGGTGGTGGGGGTGAGGGTGGTGGGGTGAGTGTGGTGGTGTGGTGAGTGTGGTGAGTGAGTGAGTGAGTGTGGTGGGGTGAGTGTGGTGGGGAGAGTGTGGTGAGTGTGGTGGGGGTGGTGGGGTGAGTGTGGTGGGGTGGGGTGTGGTGGGGTGAGTGTGGTGTGTGTGGTGGGGTGAGTGTGGTGGGGTGAGTGAGTGTGGGTGTGTGTGGTGGGGTGAGTGTGGTGGGGTGAGTGAGTGTGGGTGTGGGTGGTGGGGGTGAGGGTGGTGGGGTGAGTGTGGTGGTGTGGTGAGTGTGGTGAGTGAGTGAGTGAGTGTGGTGGGGTGAGTGTGGTGGGGGTGGTGGGGTGAGTGTGGTGGGGTGAGTGGGGGGTGGTGGGGTGAGTGTTGTGGGGTGGTGGGGTGAGTTATGAGCGGGTGTGGTGAGCGAGTGGTGAGTGTGGTGAGCGAGTGGTGAGTGTGGTGAACTAGTGGTGAGTGTGGTGAGCGAGTGGTGAGTGTGGTGAGTGTGGTGAGCGAGCGGTGAGCGAGCGGTGAGCGAGCGGTGAGCGAGCGGTGAGCGAGCGGTGAGCGAGCGGTGAGTGTGGTGAGCGAGCGGTGAGTGTGGTGAGCGAGCGGTGAGTGTGGTGAGCGAACGGTGAGTGTGGTGAGCGAGCGGTGAGTGTGGTGAGCGAGCGGTGAGTGTGGTGAGCGAGCGGTGAGCGAGCGGTGAGCGAGCGGTGAGCGAGCGGTGAGCGTGACATGTCTCCCCCTACAGGACATGCCTCTCACCCGCTCAGCCGTCGTCTGAGTTTCCAGGGTCCCGGAGATGGGGTCACCTACGACCCCAGCGGTAAGGCACTACCACTACCACTCTACCACTACTCCTACCACTCTACCACTACTCCTACCACTCTACCACTACCCCTACCACTACCCACTCTACCCCTACCACTCCACCCCTACCACTCTACCACTCCACCCCTACCTCTCCACCCCTACCACTCCACCCCTACCACTCCACCCCTAACCTACCCCCCCCCTCTCCCACACAGGTCGTGAGGCCCCCCATTCGTACTCCGCTTACTCCGGAGTGCCCCCCATGGGCCCCCCACCGCTACTCTACAGGGCCTGCACCCCCCCGCCAACTCTGCCTGGCACCAACCACCACCACCAACAACAACAACTCACCCACCACAGCACCCAACCAGCAGCTCAGCACACCACTCACCCCCAACCCGAGCGTCGTTCACAGCGGAGATTCTCGGGGTCTCTGGAAGGGGTGCCCCCCCCGGCGATCTCCGCTGCCCGCCCGGCTCCCGTGGAGGACGTTCCCACCACCTCC
>NW_027614795.1:0-21465 GCF_965212315.1 Lampetra planeri | reverse complement strand
TAAAGCTTTTATGATTTATGTGCTCATTTTTTTTCGCACTCATGTTGACCTGAGGATGTTTGTCTTCCAGGAATTATCTGTCAAGCTCCTAAATCCTGATGAGATTTTTAATTGGTGTTGCACTGCAAACGTGCTTGGGAAAACCACAAAAGTCAAAAAGGTCCGAACATTTGCAGAAATACAGGAAGCCTGACTCTAACAGGGAGAAGCGGGTTTACTGTGTTCCTAAGAGGGTTCTGACCGCTACTGATTGTTCAGTGGTGCTGCTCACGTATGTTGCATGCTCACTTCAGAGATAAAGCAGCTGACTGCGTGTGTGTCAGCGAGGGCTATGCGGATACACTGCCTGCTGCTGATCCAAATATTGGTTTTAAAGCCTTGGCATGTGTTATTTATGCACACATGCAGCTAAATCATTTCACAGTTTGCAATTCCAGCAGCAAATGTGAGGAGTGAATTTCCCCCAATCTACAAGCCCCGTCTCATGTGCATCACACTTTTCATCCACTTGGCACGATGATTTTCCTGATGACAGATGACGATTTGAGAGGATGTTCCAGAACTGTGGTTTCTGACGGTGGTTTGTGATACAGTTTAGACCCAGTGGGATTCCATTGTTGTGTTCTGCTTAATAATCTAAATCCTCCCTGTCCCCCCGTGGCCCACTTCAGTCCTTTGATTGCTCCTTGTATTTTATTACGCTGTACTCCATTTTCATAATCTGGTGCACAGCACTCTTACGGTGTGCGCCGGAGAGAAGAAAAAGAGTCAAACAAGTGCTGAACACTGTTCTCCTAAGGTCACTGAGATTACTACGGCTCTAATCCATAAAGCTGGGAATGTCTGCTCCCGTTTTGGATTAATAATTCTTTAAGGAAAATTATTTTGTGGAACTCTTTCGTCATGTTGGTGCACGTCCACTGTGTGTGTCACCAATGTTCCTGAGCACTAGCTTTTTTTTGTCACTTTGGGAGACATTCAGGTGATAATAGACCATTTGTTTGCGATGATGTCGTCAGTGTTGATTGACATAAAGTACATTTCTGGCTAGAACTTGTATTAATTGTTATATATATCATGAATCCCTCACTGAATATAACTCTGGGGAGTGTGACCATTTGTCATGGGGGAGAAAGAGTGACTGTGAGAAGGCTTGGAGGATTTTTGAAAGTAAGGAGTTCACTCTTTGATCGGCAGTTTATCTCCGGCAGAGATTTACCAAGGGTGCTGCTCGTTCCCAGCCTGTCCCGGACTGCAGATGCAAGCACCACCCACACCCCATTGTCTGTCAAACAATGGAGTTCATTGTGTATTTAAAATCTGGGCATTCATGCAGCTCTTAGGATTCTTGTATCACCACCAGATATTTCTTTGTGGAGTGAGCAATTTCAGAATTTATGACAACTCGATCCGACACGTCTCTAAAATTCACGCTTCTTAAAAATGAGCCATTTATTAATGATAAGTTCAATGACGGAGGAAGTGGAATGTTCCCAACAGTCACCACTGTTAATTTAAAAAAGAGTTCTGACTGTCGTGACCTTCTCATCTTACTCATACGACCACATCAGCCAAAAGGATTGTTCCACCTGGTGCATGAGTGAACACACCCATTAAGCCCAAACACTGTCAAAGCTGGTGTCGGAACCCCCATCACACCTTTAAACCTCCTCATGACCTTAAAGAGTGTCAGTGTATGATCTGTCTCCTCCCTGCCTCCGTCATTATCCACACAGAAAAGGCCTGTGAGCTACGGCCTTGGTTGCTGTGGTAATTAACATGAGGGAATGAGAAAGACAGAAGGCAGCGAACCATTTTCTGCATGAACACTGAGCCAATAAATTCAGCATAATGAAGCAGGAACATTATCTGTAAGACATTTTTAATTTAACTCATTTATTTTTCATAAAAAAACAAACAAACAAACAAAAAAAAAAAATGTTTTAAACAATCATCGTGTGTATACGGGTCCAGTAAAACGTGAATGTTTCTAGGTGTGTCCGTGTATCAGCCATGTTCGATATCATCTGACATCTGTGTGGCCTACGATGATACAAATTACCCCAACGTATTCAAGAGCGACGTCAATGAATACTAAGATTTAGCAATCTTTCCCCCCCCGAACAGCATGATGCCAAGGGTAAGATATAAATCTGTCTAATTTCTTGCTTGTCAGCACACCATCTGGGGCACGATCAACATTAAAGATTGGAAAGCAGCATCACACCGTCAGTCTCAGACACCATGTGTGGCATGCGCACGTGACTGAGAGTTGGACATCCGCGAGACAATTTGTCATTTTTTTAAATTTTCCCATCAGCGGAAAGTTTTTGGCAGGTTCAGTGTGACGGACAGATGTGTAATCTTTCCTCGAGGCTCAAACTCAGTCTTAAGGACATATTTTAATGGACGGAAATGTAAAGTAATGCTTGGAACTTGATGCATGAAGTTCTGTTGGGAATCGATCAGTTCCAGAATACGAGATAAAACAGGATACAGCGTCAGACAAAGCAGTTAGAAATACAAATCCCATTTCTGTGTAAGGTATTTTTAGTGCTTTTGTTGTCTGTGTGATCACCTTATTTGGTCTTAATGTTAACAGAACTATCTGAATGGTGTATGACACCGATGTCTCTCAGTTCCTGCAAAGAAACAGGAAAGTTCCAAACCGCAGGCTGATCAGATGCTTGACAGACAGACGCACAATCTGCCGAGGAACTGATGCAGTATACTTGGCAAAGAATACCATTGTATCATGGCCAAGATAACTTTGTCTCTTCCTCTTGCAAGTTGATAAAGCCGTCACTGGTCCTCCAGACAACATACTGTACTCATCTTTATTCAAATGCAGATTTCTGCAGCACATGAAAGAATGTAAATGTGATGTGTTGTTTGTTTTTTTTAATTTATGAAGTATTTTAAATTCTCCATGAACATGAACAAATAGAAAATAGCATTTTCATTTTTCATCCATGAAAATAAACCACAAATCAAGTTTGAATAATTTAGTCGTGAACACAATGTTTCAAAAAGACCTTGATGCTAAAACTAGTTTCTTAGTAATATGCAGTGTGTTTGTGTGTTAGGGAGTGTTGTGATTATGATACTCACAATAACAACAGTACCTGCACCATTACCATCTGACATTAGTACTTAGCTGTTAATAGCACACACACACACACACAGACACGTACACTTCCCTCTCAAACCTGTCTTTCATTTGAGCTGTAATTCTTTCGCAGGTGACTGAGACACGAACAGGGCCACTGGGATGCAGTAGCTATGACAATCTGGACTCGGTCAGCTCCATCCTTCTACAGAGCCCAGAGAGCAAGCTTCATCTGCAAGGTAAACACAACCTGCATGTCATTCCCTTTTTGTCTCCTTCATATTGTGCCCTGTCTCTTTGGACAGCACAGGGCAGCAAAGGTCAAACTCCATTTTAGCGCCCTGAAAATGGAAGATCTGCAAGGATAAGGCCTAAAGTGCTTTGACTTCACAGCAGAATTGAATGTCAGAGGAGTTCTTAAATGTGGCGGCGACTGTTATTATTTTACAGCAGCATGCAAAGTAAAGATTTGAAGTGTATTTATAGAGTTGTGCGATCAAAAGTGAACCACGCTCATTAAGTTCTTTCATGAGGCTTCTACACATCTGAGAAATATCATCTTAATAGCGCTCCTCTCATGGATCACACATCAGTGGATGTAAATAGCAACTTTTTACCCATTAGTGATTATTATTATTTATTTTCGTTAAGAGAAAATAGTTTGATTAAAAACGATTCATCATTAGCCCAAGACAAGCAGTCGCCTTGGGAAAAGAAGAATGATGAAAAGACCGTGTAATCTGTGGTCAAGTGTTTGAGCCGCGATTGGTTCTTTGATTTGTTGAAGCGTACGTATATTAACACCAGCTGGAAGAGACAGGTTTTCAGTGCACCCCCCCAACTCACACACACTCTACCGTCACAAAGGATAATCACTCACAGACCTGTTTTTTTTTTTCAACGAAATCCCCTTCAATTAATCCTCCAATGACACTCTCTCAAAGTCTATATCTGCTTTAAGAAATCTTTATTGTCATTGTTCTTGAAAGTCTTTTGGCACCTAATTGATAGATGACAGCCCAGGGAGCTTTTTTACTTGATAATTCATCCAACGCTGTGAAGCTTTTAAGATCGTCTCACCAGTTTTTCTTTTGTTGTTGTTACTATATTCTATCTACATACTGTATGTTTGTGCGAGTCAGTTATGGGTGACGCCTGAAGGGCCGTGCTGAGAAGCAATTACTTAAGATTAATTGTTGTTTTGACCTGAAATCATAAAGACAACGCATGCCGTAATTTCTTTAAACGGTGTCTAGTGCTTCTCACAGTGATGACACTTCACACAGCCCATGAAGAGGCACAAAGTCGATTGAAAGCTTTGAGGCTATGTCCTGCTCAGGTGATGAGATTCAATATACTACTTTAGCTGTAAACACGGCTGTACGTGTACCTGTACTTTAGAAATCCTTTCACCCTCACATGGCTTAATCCTGGTCATTGACTTGGGCCAAAGGCTTTGGTCTGAGTTGGGTCCTGTGTCAGCGGGATTAAAGCTTCCGGAGAATATGGAAGTTTCACTTGTCCCCAGACAAGCCAGTCAATTATAGCATAGTATTGTTCTACTGAAATACCGGGAAATATATTTTAAAGCTGCTGCTTATCTTTCATCATCATGAAGATTATCTCTTTCAAGTACTCATAGTCAATACACATATGACATAGATGTGTGTACGTTAAAGTACCACGTCCTTTATCTTAAGAAACAAACACTGCAGAAACAAAAAGGCATATATATTTTAAAAATATATATAAAAAAATAGATATATTTCAAATTATTTTGACTGCTGCTAATGTGAAATTTTACAATGGCACACATTTTTTTTTTTTAATTAGAATTGTTCTTTCTCAAGAATGATTTAATTTAATTCAATTTAAAACAGATAATAATGCAGAGCTGGTGTTGTTGCTGTTGTCTGCTTTGTGGGCCAAAATTGCCTCTCTTGTAGTATTTACAGACAACAACATAAGCAATAATCACAAAATGGCCTCAGTGTAATTTATCAGGGGAACTCTGCATAAAATCAAAGAGTCTGATTGTTATTATCTGTGTCTGATAAGATCATAAAATGTCGATACCAATCATTAAGATAACACAACGTTGCTCTAATCCACTCTTGTCCCAGGCTGGAGGACAATTGGAACACACTTACACACTGTTGACATGAAGACGGAGACAGGTTCTGCCCTCTGTGTTGACTCCTTTCCATGATGCAGATGCATCTAGCACTTTTTCCTTTTATCAACATATTGTTCTCACTACATACTGCACTACTTGCACCCATTTTGGTTTGGTTTTGAAGACTCGTTTTCAGGGACAACTCAGGCCCAGGTTGAACGACAACAAACAACAATCATCTTCCAGTCTCACTCTGGCATTGATTTCCTTGACTTGATTGTTGATCAAATAATCAATATATTGATACCAATCAATGGACTGTTACACCTCTACTAAATAATTGTGGTTACCAGTGTGTCGCTGGGTGGGCGGAGGGTGCTTGTCGTGCTGTGGATATTCAGCTGAGTATTGAAAGGTAGCTGCTGCAGTGTTTTAATGCAGCTGTTGAGGCAATTTTCAGGATCCTGTTCATCTCATGCACCTGCTAGTAGATGGGTGATGTTCTGCTTTGCTACAGGTGAAAGAAAAAAAAAAAAAAAAGAATGAGCTTTTTCACAGCGGTGTTTGCCCATCAGAGTTTCATTCAGCAAATGAATAAAACATTGACTGTATTAGTCGACACTGACTCGTGTTTAGAATGCTAAGATCTTACCTACCTTATTTGGTCGAGACCCCAGTGGTACGTCATGAATAAGATGTTCTTATACTTACAAAAATAAGACCAGTGCATCTTAGAGCCGAGCTGGATTGATGTTTTGAATGTGACTTTTATTTGTCATGATTACAATTTTACATTTTTTTTTTTGTCCTGATTGTGGATCTGAGTGAATTAAAATGATGCTAATTGATGAACTGAAGGAAACCAATCTGACAGTAGTCCCGACTCATCATTTGAAACATTTGATCAGTCCAAATTCAGAAAAACTAATCACATATGATTGGTTACATTACTTTGATAAAGTAATTTATCGTGTTGCACTTGTTGTTAGATTTTAAACAGGGTAACTTGTAATTGTAACCACTTACAAATAACCTGAGTACAGCTACGTCAACACAGGAACATTCTCAACTCTGCACATAATTCTTTGAAAAGATTCACCCGCTCATGGATGTTTAAACTTAATTACACAGCTTTCCTACTTGATGTCAACAGGGAGGTTGTTCCCATCATATAATTCCCCAAAGAAACACATACTCAAGACAACTTTACCGACCAATACCATGAGCAACTCTTTTGGGGCTGTTTATAGGTTGGGTGCTCTATGTATTGTGTTCACACACAATTTTTAGAATTTTCTTGGTAAAACTGACTTGAATTACACTGCAGACTTTTTCAGAGTCTGCGGTTGATGACTGGCATCTTGAATCCCTGTTTTCCTTGACTTTCTGAAGCGATAAGTGATGTTACTTTGTCGTGAAGAAAATTAAAACACCCACCTCCTTTCAGTTAAGAGCCTCCATCTTTCACTTTCGGAGACTTTTTTATGACATACTTTGCACCCCAAGATCACTGTCTTTGACCACGTGCCAGTTATTTCAGCATAAAAACATGTTTTTTTTTTTTATCCCTTCACCAAAAGTCAGGGACTTTATCTTCCCATCTGTTATTTTTACTGTTGCACTTTCCACTTCCAGCTTTGCTTCAGTCTATGTAGAGTTATAGCTTTTGTCATATATGAATTACATGGAGACATCATGTTAATGAATAAAAAATAGCGTTTGACTGGTACAGTATGATGATAAATCCTCCAAAGTCCCAACAAAATGACAAAAGTGTGCCTGTGTATAATTAATTCCTTGCACCAAAGGATCCAATATGCTCTACTTTTCTGCTGTCAATCTGCTGTTTTATGAAACGCATTTGATGTACAATAATAAACGAGTGATCAGGGGGAGAAACAGACATAAAGAAGCAATAAAACAGAATCTCAGCAGCATTTATTGACCTATTCCCCTGATATAATATTACAAATGCTTTTTGTTACATCAGACACAGCTCGTGATATAATTCGAATCCTTCTGAAAGCAGCTTGATAGTCTTAAAAGCTTTTGTATCCATGTCCTTTTTTGGACACTGCTCCGTAAATGGACCCTCTCTTTTGGATAACAACATGGCACAGGGCGGCTCTAATAAGCCCCAGCGGCTCTCAGCACCATCTCATCAGATGTGTCCTGTTTTCAAATGACTCTGACCTTTTATTAGACAATTGGCTGAAACGCAAACTCTGCGAGGAAGGATCACATCTGGCTGAAGGATCACCATTCACAGGCAGCCTTGTCTTGGTAGAAGCATACAGGTATGTGTCTGTATTTCCAATGTCCAGATGCTTTATCTCGACAATGGTTTAACCTTGTGGACATGTCACAAACAAGATGATAATACATGATTTTTCAGGGCCAATGTGTGGGGTTCACGACTGAAATGAATAACACAAAAATCTCATTATATTAAATATTTGATATGTTCAACAGCAGCAGACTGGGGAGGAGAGCTCCTGGTGCAACTGCTGAATTGACAAATCTTCCGCAAGAAAATTACCATTAAATACCAGCATGTCCACTATGTGGATACACTGTGTTATATCCCTGTACCACCAACACACCGTGTACTGCACACTCTCATTACCCTTCTCTCTCACATTAATATATGGATGGACGGATGGCTACACACGGCTGAAAAATGTTTTAATCGGGTCCAAAGTAGTGGGGGAAAAATTGTAGTCTGCACTGGTGGTTGACACTAATCCATCAAAACAAATATCACAGACTCTGTTTATATGTTACTTTTATTTAGGGTTTATTGGGAAACTTGCTCCAATTATTTTTTCCTTTCCCCTCTTTTCTCCTCTCCTAAAATGTGTGTGTGCGTGTGTGTGTGTGTGTGTGTGTGTGTGTCACTCTCCCTAGATGTCCACGTGATCCATATTCCTGACACCCTAACCAACTCATTATTCTGACCGTTTAAGTTACTTTATGTAAAATGCCCTAGGCTCCACACTCTCCATCTTTCGGAAAAGAATAGAATCATAAAACGTTAATCTCAGCTAGTTATTTTAATTGCTTATGCATTAAATAAGAGCATCATATTAGTATGCGGCACCATGTGAGTTACAGCGAGGACGCAGTAATAGAAAACGCACTTCATTCCATTTTTCTAATTAAACTCTTAATCATGCCGTTTTCTTCACCGCTTTTTTTTTTTTTCCACTCCAAAACTCAGCGTTTCTCTCTACCTTCAGGCCTAAATGCAATTGCAGAACTAAAAAAACTAATTGGAAACAAGTATGTCATAGTACTTTTAATGTTTTGTTTGTTTGTTTGTTTGTTTGTTTTTATGTTTGTTTTATTCATTGGTTTGTCTGGTGCCGGGCAGCGATATCAATTTTTAATCACGATTAAACCGCATGATTTTCTGTGATTAATCGAGATTAGCGTTTGTCGTAGAACAAAAACTCTCAGCATTCAACTGAATTACTCGATTTTTTTTTCTTTTTTTCTTAATTTGTCGACCACTGTCCTTTTCATGTGTGTATCTGAATGATTCTCGGTGACACATAGTGACATGGTTTCTGACAGGACTGTCATCAGACCGCTGAAGTTTACGTACTGCGCTACGATGTTTAATTCATAGTGGAGATCAGAGGAGTCGATTCCGGGGCGGCGACGGTAGGGACATGTACCCACCACATTTTTAAACGACAACATGAAAACAACGATAGTGGAGTCAATCAAACACAATCAAAGATTGTACTGCTTCTCAGTGGATGGATTTTTGCACTGAACGTGACCCCCGAGTGAACTGTTGATGAGTTAAACATGATAAAACCCAACACATTTTCAAACCAAACCAACACCCATGGTGCAGATGTTGCTGGTGTGAACCATAAACCTGACTAATTCCCGCTCGATACTTTTCTCCGTCTTCTCTCCCCACCTGCCGGTTCTTTTCTGTTCCAGACCGGTTCATGTGGCCCTCCCCAAATGCGTGCTGACACCCATCCCAAGGCAGTAATGATCACCATCCCGCATCTCTTGTCACCGATGATTTGACTTGACTGGCGTCAAAATGACAATTAGATAAAGAACAAACTGTTAACGCACGTTAAAATAATTGTCTGCGTTAATGAATACATGTGTTAATAACACGTTGACTTGCCTAGAACCTTTTTCTTTTTGCTTTAATTCGGTTTGAAATAGAAATGTGTGCGTGTGAGTTTTGGTTTGTGTATTTGTGTGAGTGTGTGTGTGTGGTCAAATCAATCCCCTCGACACTTTAGACCATCATCCCAAAAAGTGACACATTTTCAAAAGGGGACTTTTCTTTCTCTCTGTCTGTGTCCCTGCGGTGTGGTCTTTGTGAGTCAGTATGAGGCTGTGAGCCACCGATAACACGATGACGATGTGACACTCTCTGGATTTGCCTTCTGCTTTTACGTAGATTTAGATTAAAAACGCTGTGGCAGAATCTGACATGAAGGAAGCTACCTATCAAAGCTGAAACTGTCCTCTTCTCTCCCACATGAAGGAAAAAAAAAAAAGTTGGCATATTAAGCAACACCTTTCACTTCCTCCATTTTTAACAGTTTCCCGCAGTCATCAAAATTAAAATGGCACGGGAATGACATTAAAATTTCACAGATGTCTTTACGTGGCTTTGATCTATCACATGAGAGACAGGAACTTTATATAGACGTAGAGGTTCTTGTGTCATATTTGGGTGTTTTTAGTGTCAAAGTACACACTTTATACTCAGATTATAAAAGTCATTATGACGAGGAGAAGCTTTGGAATGTGTTCTTATTAGAATTTTTTGAGAGCTCATTGATCATTGTCAGAGAAACAATTCATCCTTAGGTAAATTAAAGAATAACCTTTCTGAATATGATCAAATGTAAATATTTATTCTAAATCATGACAGCCAAAGAGAAATGAAGCATTTTCTAGGTGTTCTGCTCTTTAATCTGCAGCTCAGTTCAGATGACACATGCACAACATTTAGCAGTTCAACAGGGATGCTGTCCTCTTTTATTCTCCCATATTAAAGTCTTCTTTATGTGTGTGTTGTCCTCTCTCAGGACAAGCTTAGAGCGTCAGCTATGTTTGTTAGGATGGATTGTACATGTCTCCTCTGGGACCTGGAGGTGAAAAACATTATCCTATCGACAGTTTAGAATTAAGTGAAAGTGGGAATTAGAATGTGGTAGTTAAATTCTCAGGATTATTCATTGTATACTTAAGCTCTTGCATACTGAGAATAGAATACAGAAAAAGCTATTTTTTCTGATTTTTCTCTCGTCTCTTTTTTATTTTTTTTTTCTAATATCAGAGAGGGGTAGTGCTTAATCTGATATCCCACACAAATACCAAAAATATGTACACAGACTGGGAATTGACTGCAAATTCTAACAGAACCCCCCCCCCCCAAAAAATGATAAAAGGCTCTGGAACCAACACAAGATGGAAGGAACCCGTCACCTCCAATATGATTGGCTGTCGTAAATTAGCACAAAAACAAAAGCAAAGTCATTTGCTGTCCTCCATCCCTGACACATGCTTTCTCTCTCTGCTCTTCCTCTGGTTCCTCAAGAGCCTATCTCGGAGGAGCCATGAGCCGATCTTAGAAGATTTATGAATATGTGAGAATAGCCTGAGCCAACAGTTTTCAAAGTGGTGATGTGAAAATAAATTAAACTGGCCCTGTAGGCAAGTCGTGCAGTGGGTGATGAATTAGACACTCATTGGTCTGTCGCTTGATGGCTGTCCCTCTTTTTCAGCTGAAAATGCTATGTGGAAGACAACAAACACACTATTCAATTGAGCATTTTTCTGTTTGTTTTTTTTTTTTTTTGACGATGAGCTTGTTGAAAAATTGATTTGAAGGGTTTGTACATCGGCAAACACAATGCCCGGGAGTTAGCAGGAAAAGGAGTTGCCAAAGAAAAACCCACAGAAAGTAGGTGTTGAAAGAGTGCAACAATAAACGCATAGAAGTCTTTTATCCTGAGTGTCTTTCTCTCCATCTGAATTGGTCTTTTTACTGCTCAGCATTTTTCTCACGTCCCCTGTCATATATATACAGTATATATATAAGCTATCAATTACAACCAGTCAGAAATCTTTAATATATACTCCAATAAAGGCCCATCGAGCAGACCGAGATCGGTGTCTTTTATAAAAACATGAGTCCTTTTGCCCAGACAACTGATGACACCGGATCATTTTCAAGATGGATGACTGCATATACACCAACCTACCACCTCGCTCTTTTTCTTAAATTCTTTTTTTCTCAAACTCGAACATGGTGATCCCACAGTACTTGATGAAATCGTCTCATGCTGACCTGGAGGTCTGCTTTCAGTTGAAGGTGGTCAATCCAAAGGGACTTTTCATTTGGGCCGGCATGTTTAAGATTCTTAATATAAAGGAAACAAATACCTAAAGGACACATGAACATGTGTTTCTTCTTGAAAGAAAGTTTGTAATTTATGGAACAAATCTGATCTTTTGATTGGAGATTGTATCACACATCTTGACACTTTGAGGGCAGCTGTACTTTATAGCTGAAATGGAAATGTCAGAGCTTATCTTACACCCCCCTCCCCCCTTCAAACCGCTGTACCCCCCCTCCCCCTCTCCAGGGTTCTTGTTAAACATGAGATTTTTGAAAAGAGCTGGCAAATGTAGTGTGTGTGTGTGTGTGTGTGTGTGTGCATGCGTCCGTTCACATGTGTGTGACTTGAACAGTATTGAACCAGAGGAGGATCTGCTGCTGTGTTGGGGGACATGGTAACACAAGATGGCACAGCTTGAACAGAAGGAGTATCTCTAGTTACATGTTGTAGCCAGATATTGCAACATACATCACACACACACACACACACACACACACACACACACACACACACACACACACACACACACACACATCGGTGTGTTTTTAAGAGTGTCTCACTCATTTCGACTCAATTGCGACAATCAAGAGAGGATTTCATACACAGAAAAAACACCCCAAGTAATCCAACAATTGCTGTAGCATGCAATTTCAGCGATTTCCTTTTTCAGAAGACAGAAGCCGCACGCCCCGAATGCCAAAGGCATTTTATAATATGCAATTTATGCTTTTACAGTGATTACAGCACCCATCCTTGGATGCTTTGTGTACAAACAATATGAATAAGTGTGTTTCTTCAAAGCTGACACTGTATGGGGGTATTGTTTGGAACACAATGTGCTCCTGTTGGGCACAGATGCAGACTGGTGTGTCGCATATGCAGGCCACGCTGTACTGGCAGGAAATTGGATTTTCCACTATCTGTGTTGTTTTGGTGTTGATTCTTCTTTTTTTTTTTTTTTTTTTTTTTGTTTCACATACCTCTATTTTTTCCAGCTGCACATGGGAAATGAAATAGTAGAGATAGAAATATTCATTATGTTGTTCCCGCACAATTATTTCCAGTCACGAAATAAGTTTGCGTTCTGGAGTTTAGAGTTCTGCATTACAGCACAAGGCGATGCTTTCCAGTGTGTCCACTTACAGTATACATGATCGTCTACAATATTATCAGCACCAACACGGCAACATGTTGTCTGAGGGAATGCTAAGCTCACCTCAGTCAAAACATTTAAAAAAAAAAAAAAAAACACCTGCTAACATATTCAGACAGCTGCTCTGGTGCAAAGTGTTATCCTGTGACAGGCCCAACACACATTTATCACAGAGGTGCCTGATGCAAAGAAATGAAAAGTGGATAAATAGCTGCTTTAGCAGCACGTTTATCTCAGTTGTGGGAGAGGAGCTTTTGTGTGGAAATGGGCCAACACAGCAAATCTTAAAACGATATGCCCCCTCTGTTTTCAGTATCTGGGGATAAGGCAGACGGCGTAGGTCTCGACGCAGCAGGCAATATTCCAGTTCAGAGGTCTTTGGTTTTGTATCATGGCTGCAGCGATAACCTCCAATGGTAATGTAATGCCCCCATTCAAGTAATTCACTTTATTGCACCAGTGGATTAAGTAATGATTATTTTGTGAAATTGCGGCCACACAATGGTCAATTAATCTTAAATGAAACTGTAACTTATGAGGCGGAGCGTGGCATTGCAATAAGCAGGCAACTGCTTGCCAAGGTAGTTACAAGCCTCAGTTGCGGTCCACTCTCCCCATCTATCACCATGTAAAAATAGAGCACTCTAGAAAGAGACATAATGAAAACGCAAAGTCAAAGTCTCCTTTTTTTTTTTTTTTTTTAAAGCATTCATGGAACGTTTGGGGGCCAACACTCTCATGTACATAAATGAAATATATCGGACTATGATGGATGCAATGAGCTTGAACTGCCATTTTAAGTTGCTATTTATTTAGAGCAAGCATGGCACGGAGGTTGTTGGGTATGATGTGCGCTGACAGAGCAGGAAGTTTTCATATGATCAGCAGCTCTTTAATGGTAGTAAGTGTAACTCCCTACTTGAATATCTAGTGTTTTCCTCTTCCAGCACCTGCCTCAGTCACGTAGATTCCTGTTTATAGCCCCCCTCATTCTCTGTCTTCTCATATGTTCCTTGCAGTAGCCCAGCAATTGGAACGATAAATGTTTTATTCTGATTAGGTTCTCATTTCATTCATGGCCCAAGGGGTTCAATTCGCCCACAAACTCCCCAACTGCACTAACAAAAGTTGATGGATTCAGTTTTATTGTGTGACATCTTTTCTGCACTGGAGTGGGAGGACGAGACATCAAATTTCCAATACTTGAGTACGTGCTCAGTGGGAGAATGTAGAGGAGAGCAGGAGGGGTGACGAAACAGGATGGAGGGGAGTGATTGATGGAGCAAACGGGAGCCAAAGGATGATGTGGGAACCGGTCGAGGGGCATGTGCATGAGTCTGGCAGGAGTAGGAGTGAGTATAATGAAGTAAGACAGAGGAGATGTACAGAGACCACGGAGAGCGAGAGTGGCGCACACGAAAGAGGAAGGACCGAATCAAGAGTCAAGAATCGACAGAAGAAGAGTGGAAAACAAGAGATCACACGGCTGATCGTGCCGCACTGTATTTCAACACTCCAAATGGTTCCCTCTGCAATATCCTTACAAGCACAGTGATATCAGAGAGGAAAATGTGTGTGTGTGTGTGTGTGTTTTGGTGGTGAGTGTGTGGTTTAAGGTACGGTTAGACAAGAGGACAGAGGGAGAACTGAGGCACTCTGTGTTATTGTGCAACTGGCCGTTGGCACCAGGACTGTCAGTGAGCAGCGTTGATCCGTGAACTTCCCATCTGGATTCTCCCACAAATCACATTAAAGTTTCAAGCCTAGGAATACATCAGGCTAAATGAATATTGAATTCCGGGGCCACAGACAGGTCTGACGGAACCCAACTCGTTTGTGGTCAGACTCGTCTGTCTGTCTACTTTCCTACCTCCATCCCTCACTTCTGCTGTTCCCTTCTTCTTTGATGTGCAGCTGTTCTGAGATGTGGGGGGGAGAACAATGAGCTCGGAAAGGAGACACATAAAAATATTTGTATGTGCTTGGTGTTTTTTATATCATGCTGAGGTCGGGCTTTGGTTCCACTGTATCCTCATATATGAACTCAAGCACATGTTTCTGATTCAGTGGAAAGTGTAATGTCACATAGTGGTAAATGAATGACACCGTAGGAAATACAGGTAAACAAAATACTTTCTGCTCACTCCAAACTGAGTAAATTGCTTGGTAATGGATGGGATGATTGATAAGACTGTTAATTGTCTCATGAAATAGACGGTCAAATATGCGCTGTTCTATTTAGTTTGTGTGGTGCATCAGTTCAAGTCTGGGTCACTACACACGTGTGGACATGGAATGGACAGTTCAAATAATGTGTTAAGTCAAAAAGTGAATGTTTTGCAACATTGTAGATCCACTGTGAGTTGAACCGCACATCTGGAAATGATAAACTGAGGCAGAATATTGCTGAAATTGTATCACTTATATCTCTAAGTTGATTTGTTGTAAACATTTTCATCATGTACTTATTTGCACTAAAACAAAGGGAAGGTTTTTGCAGTAGTTGAAGTAATTTCACTGGTCCAGGGCTGAGCGTGGCCCCTGAACTCCAATGAGTTTGACACCCCTGACCTTACATGAAAGACGAGCAGCCACCACTGGCCCTCTGTAGGGGAGGCAGAGTTAGCTGACTGTGGGGAAGCATCACCCGCATCGCTGGAGTGTCTTATACAGGTGATGTCCTTTTGTTGGCCTCATCAAACTGTGACCTCAAACTGGCACTGCGGTGGGATTGGAGTCAGCACCTGCAGGTTGGAGTCCTTGGTTCTCTGCCAGGAAGTGTGGATTGGCTGCCTCAAGTGAAAAAGTTCCAATATTTCAGAGTCTTCTTCATGAATCAGGGGAAATGGAGTGTGAGTTGGACCGGTGAATTGGTGCGGCATCAGCAGTAATGTGGGCGCTCCGTGAGTCGGTTGTGGTGAGAAAAGGTGCTGTGCTGGAAGGCAAACTCTCATTTCACCAGTCAGGTAATATTCCAGGCCTCACATATGGTCACAACCTTTGGAGGTGGAATAACAGAACGGGTGCTTGGTTACAAGCAGCCGAAATGAGTTTTTCTCTGCAGGAAGTAGCCCTAGAGATGGGTCCTCAGGCACTGGAAAGGTGCTGGGAGTTGAAACAAGGCACCTCCTCGCTGCAAGGTGTCGGCTGAGGTGGTCCCAGTTGGAGTTGGTCTACGCAACACGTAGACGGTCCACAAGCCAGAACACGTCTGAGGGATTTTATATCTCCTTTGACACAACTGTCGAGCAGCAGCAGCAGCAGCAACGTTTCCATGTTTCGGGGCTAAATCATGACTTCCATTTACTTTTAGATTAGCAGCATGTCCCAGCGTGTGGCAATGAAGAGCATTAATTGCTGTATGCATATATGTCATAACAAATACCATTTGACTCTGACTGACTGTAATTATTCATGTGCACTGTATGACAATCAGTGCTTACTGATGATTTACAGTGATTTTCATTGATTTTTTTTTTTTTTTTTTTTTTGCCTCTGTTTTGAGAAAATACACAAGTGGGGAAAAATAAGGCAAATAATAATAATAGCGCAATCATTCACCATTCAATAATATGTTATGTTCTGCTTCCTGGCTGCATATTATCTGCTCAAGCACTGTTCAAATAAACCCTATTAAAAAAAAAATACTGCCAAAAAGCATTTCTATACATGAAGGGAAAAACTTGGTTTAGTTTGTTTTCCAATCCAGTGACTTGAGGGGTTGGTACAGATTTATTTTCCAGGCTTGGACCGAAGAGAACGACTCTACTGGTAGGTGGCCAAGCTTTAATGCTATATGGATCAGCTCAAAGTCTGACAACATAGCAGCTGCAGTCAGCATATAGATTACAGATTTAGCTGGCTGCCATCACTGTTGGGTGATCAGATGATTTGTAAAGTTGGGAATGATCAAACAGGGTAAAAAAAAAAAAAAAAAAGGCGCATCTCACTGTACACAGATGAGGTGGAAAAATGTGGATGCCAGATATTGCACACTGAGGAAAACAATTTGAGGCTAAAAGAGCCAACACTGCACACAGGCGGAGGCATCCATCACTTGGACATTGTCACACGAGAGCAGCCCGATGCAAAACAGAAGGCACATGGTTGTCAAGTTTTGGAGTTAATTCTTTAGAAATAGAAAACGAGTGCTGTGAACACAAAGCAATATTGTGACAGCGGTCAGCCATCTCGTGGTCATTCCTCCCCTTTGAGATTGTTTCATACCTACAGGTTTGCATATATCAGTTTTACAATGTGGAGACACAAAGTCATAACACACTGAATGACAAACTGACGAAATGTGGATTGTTATTATCAATTCTTTTAGAGTCTGTAAAACGGAATCGGTTTCTTTTTTGTTCATTTCATGACAGGAAGAATCTCTGGTTACTAATGTACACGGCTCTTCACACTGAAATTGCGTTACATCTGGACATCCTCTTAACGTCCCCCCCAACCCTGTTTTCATCTCTGGTTCAGGTCTTCAAGTCATTTTCCCGGAGTACTTGCAAGAGAAATTCGTCCAGGTCAGCTCTGAGCTACATCATGTGCAATGGAGAAGGAGAATACCTGTGCCGCAACAACCAATGCATCTGTCAGTGTGCCGATGAGTATCCCCAATGCAACTGTCCCCATCACTGACATCCAGATCATGGAGAACACTCTGCTGGGGATGTCCGAGTCCTGGGCGGCCTCTTATAAAGACTTTGAGAACTCTGGTGAGCAGGAATTTCCTTCAAAAGTTTCATTTTTGTTGTCGCTTTTGATTAAGCCGTCTCGCTTTTCTCGACCACTCACTTTGATATGTGCACAATTAAAGGACATATTTAGGGCTCTGGCAATAGAGATAATATTGTAATCATAATGCTTTTTGTGCTCACTTCCAAAATTACATTTCAAAGGGAAATTTACTTCACTATATGAAGAGAATTGTATCTTTTTTCATTTTACAATGTGAAAAACATGGCGTGTGTGAATCGCCGTGGCAACCCCCCGAGAATGGCAGGAGGGAGTGACTTTGTAAGCGGGTAGAGGAAAACTGACCGTTCTCAAGTGTGGTTGCTAGCGACACCCAGCATTTCTATGAAAAAGGACAAGGGTGGTAACTGACATTTTGGAACACTGGGTGGAGGAATATGGCAAGTTCAAAACGGGGGAAGGAGAAGGATTTTGGAGTCTTTGAAGAAAAAGAGGAAAGGGAGCTCTGACATGCCTGGGAGGAGAGTGGGGAGAATTCTGACATTTCTCAGCGGTGCCTAGAAAAAAGCCCAACTCTGGTTAATGCTGCTAAAACTGTCTTGTCAGTGGGGGGAGTGTTTGTGGCGGGTCCTGGCACAGCACACTTTGTTCAAAAACATTTCCACATGAGTCTGTACTTTTAATACTTGGGCAGTGATTAACTCACTTGTATTTTGCTATATTTGTATTCATAACAACTGTGTCGTTCAGACCTGAGTTGAGTCTTATACGTTTGAGTTGATTTAAAAAAAAAAAAAAAAAGCATATTGAACTGTTCTTTCTACTTTGTTTAATTTACAATACCATGGCCTTGTGTTTTATTTTCTTGTCAACCGTCAGACTTCTCATAATATAATCAAATATTATAAAGATAAATACATAGCTTGAAACGATGCTGGAAAAAGTCAACTCAAACATGCATGCAAGTATCAGGGGGCATTTATGTGCAGATCTACACTTGATATGATGGCAGCACGAGTTGGCCTCACATCTTGTGCATATTCAGGCTTAATTACAGTGCAGGCGATAGATGTTAGCACTTACACCATCTCTATCTCTGCTTTGCCCTCTACACATCCCTCTCCATCATCCAGATGAGTTCAAGTCCTTCCTGAAAAGGCTGCCCTCCACTCACTTCCTGCCCATCAACAGTGTGCACCTCCTGTGGGGCAGTGACTGGGACCTGCAGGCCCGTTACAGGCTCCTCCAGAGTTCCCTGGAGATCCAGCGGCTCAAGATCCAGCGTACTGCCCGCAAGCTCTTTGGTCTCAGCATCCGTTGTCACCACAATCCAAACCATCAAATGCAGAGGGAGAGGTGGGTAGAAACACAATCTATAAATCTATGTGGAATTCGGTCTTAACGCATAAAAGGAAAATGGATGTCGTGCTGAAAAAAGCCGGTCTCCAAATGTTCCCGTGGAGAAGTGACATTTCAGGAACACTCCTCTTCAGATGCTGAAGGGGTTTATTACTTTGATTTGCTTCTTGAAGCGAGCGCACTAACTCTGCCATCCATTACGCATTTCAACTTGCTTCTGTTGTTTCTGTCCATCAAGTCAACTAAGTGCTGAGACTTGCACATGCCACAGGATGTCTCACTCACTCTTCCATTTCGCAGAACAGTACAAACACGTCTGTCATCACCGACTGCCGCTGCAGCTTGAAAGCCTTTGCAAGGGCTGTGTCCTGGTATCAGCCATACCTGCAAAATGTCAGGAACGTCACAGATCTCAGGAAACACGAATAAAAATGTGCTTTTCATTTCTATTGTCGCCATAATAGAAGCGGAATTGTTTAAATATGAATTTAACAGGTCGGGAAATGAAACGGTTGTCAACTGTCACTGACATAGAAAGAGCAACGCCCACATTTTCTGTGCTACTTGGTGAAAGGGTCTCTCTGATGTGCTATCAGAGAGACCCACTCTGCACCTCCTCGTCGATAAAGTGCGCTTCAAGGGTGCCTGATGGCACCGGAAATTAGGGCAGAATGTTTATTTTCTTGCTTGTGTGAGACATCTTTGTATCATGTGGAGGATTGTTTGTTTTTTACCACCTCATTTTGCTTGCATGCATTGCATGAGAGAGGGGAATAGTATTATTTAGTTACAAGTTGGTGGAGCATCTCTGATCTCAAATTCTTAGCCAAATCCCTGCTAGGTCGAGCTCAACTGGTTTTGCATGCAAAGTCTCACATTAAAGCTATTTTGAAATCTAAGATCATGATGTTGGTCACATTAATGGCCCATGTTGAGGTTCCAAACCGCTCCAAAGTTTATACGAGGAGAGTTTTATGTTGATATACAAGTATAAAGTTGTTGTGCAGAATCGATAGTCACGTCTCATGTATATTTTCTAATGAAAACGAACACATGTTCACATCTTAAATCTTAACCGTTTACAATTTAGAGCTCATAGGGCTGAAAATGACATAAATAAATGGAATTTAAATAAAAAGTGGTCAGCTGGTGAGGGAATGAGGGAAGTGAAGTCTACAAATCATCAACCAAAGTGTTTTTCAGGTGTGTCCCAGTCACTTAAGGGCCTTCCAACACATCCCTGTCCCTGTCAGTGGAGACTGCAGAGGGTGCTGCTGCTGCTGCTGCCGCTCATCTGGCATCAGTGGCACCGTGGTTCTGAATTTAAGCAGACGTGATCCCTTGAGTGAGGCGGTTTTGCTTCCTCCATTCATACATCAGACCCACAATGGAGTTGAGTGTCGTCTCCCACCTGCTGCTCTGTGCACGCGACCCACTTGGAAAGGTACTGCAAGAATCATGTTCATCAGCTCCTACAGCCGGTTTGACAGCATCCAGCCTCCATGTGAGAGTAATCCTCCAATGTGCCTCTGTCACAGATTACCTCACAGACACACTAAACATGAAAACGGTCTAAAGAGGTGCTGCTATAGTGTTTGTTTGGGGTTTTTTCCGTTTTTTTTTTCCCCGTGTTTCTTCCATAGTTGTGATTTAAATGTAGCGTGAACAGGTTGAAGGCTCACCCCGTTATATGTTGTTGTGGGTGCTGCTGAAAGATCGGTCTGCTGAGCGTCTGCATCTCTTCCTATCCAAAGAATGTAAAACTACACCAAAGAAGAAATCTCAAACCATATATTAGACGACATGGGAAATGGGCAATGACAAGGCTAATTACATAGCTTGGCCAAGTCACGACAGGATGTGCGTTCCAATGTGATACGATTCAAGAACAATACATTTTGTAGTTAAATGTATCTCGAACAAAAAAACATACACATTTGCCAGAGAGAAAATTCAGAATTTTGACTTTAATCCTAGAATTCTCCAAAAAGTGGCCCTAATTGTCTTATATACTGTAGAAGTACATACAAGTGTTACGTCATGTTTTACCAGAAAGATTACCTTTGTCTAGAATGGAGTGAAGAGCTTCATCGAAAGCTATTTGTCGTCATATTCTACACATACACATTATTCTCTTATGACTGCTAAATGTCTAAGGATGAAATATCATATCGTACCAGGGGCATCTGGGGGTACCCTTACATATTAGGCACTATAGAAATTCTACTTGCACAAGACAGTTTTCTAATCCCAAAAAACTTTCTTTTTATCCTTTGCATATTAAATCAGAGTCAGTCAGCGAGCTATATACAGAGAATACATGCACAAGCTTCATTAATTATTGAAGACTCACTACAAAAACTTTACAGCTGAGCCATATTGTATTTCCTGTAATTATCATGGCTTACATATAAATGATTAATAATGACAGATGAGTATATCAGAATCATTAGCATACATCCATGATGTGAGGATTTCTCTTGATATTGCATCCCACTGACCAAGGATGATTCTCTCTCTCTCTCTCTCTCGCTCTCTCTTTTCTCTGTGGGTGTGTATGTGTGTGTGTGTGCTAACGATAACGCTGAAAAATCACCCAGGTGCATTTATCGTCCCAGTGAGGGAACATGCACAA
>NW_027614794.1:0-21494 GCF_965212315.1 Lampetra planeri | reverse complement strand
TGCAGGATATGCGGCCCTCGAGGACCGGTTTGGACACCCCTGTACTAAGTTCTCTTCAAAATTGTGGGACAACACCTAAAGCCACTTAGCCATCTTTACAGTGAAAGGACGAGGAGAAAAAGCTGGGAGAATCGTGGCGGGCAACTCTCATCCTCTGGGAGGCGCTAGAGAGCTCTGTTGGCCAAAGTCGTCTTCAAAAAATCTTTTATTCCAAATGCCATCAGCATTCTTAATTGAACAAAGTCACCAATCCACAGACACTGATATGAATCGCTCTATTTCTATTTTTTTTTTAAAATTGTATTTATTTCTACTTCTCACTTTACACAATTCGGCGTGTCTGTGTGGCATTGTCTGTAGGTGTTTTAGTTTGTCTTATATGTTGGTAAGCTAAAGAGAGTTTTTCCACCTCCACCAGATAAAAGTGAGATTTTCAGGTCTATAAACTTAACACTGAACCCTTGTATTTTTAATACTCATGCAAATACTACAGAAAAAAAATTTGGTTGATTGCTTAAGATTCGAAGGACAGATTTCATTACAGCTCAGTGTGTGTCTATCCTACGATGTAGGCGGTGCTCATTTCAATTGCAAACAAATCTCTGTAAGAACGTGGCCATGTTTTGTGCTACATTAACAAATGTTAGTTTCCATGATGTTTCAGTTCATCAGTTTTTCCAGAGGTCAAACTCAAACCGTCCAGACAGCGTAAAACTGTCCAAAGCTCAGATGCAGTGATTTCTCTCGGGGGCTGAGTACGATGTTTGTGTTCATGCTGGCTATGATCTGGAAAGCATTTTCAACATCTGCCAAGGCAGCAGGTGCTGAATAATGGAACAGTGGCATTCTGAGGAAGACCATGAGATGATCCTCTCACAGAGCCCAGCTGTCTCTGATGAGCCTCTTCCACTGCTTTCTACCACCGCATGTCCCAGGTTTGTCCCCTGTGTTTGTTTGGGGTGTTTTTTTGTCACGCACAAAGACAAAACTCATCCATCAGTCTGGGAAATAGGAACGTTTTTATCACATGGCGTGCTTCCTCAGCTGGTGTTCTTATTAATAATTCAGCATCGTTGAATGTGAAACTCACTCTGATCCAAAATGAATCAATAATCCATCCAGACAAGTTGTCACATGGTGTCAACAAACATACAGGTGTATCCTAAAGAAGAAGAACAGCTGCATTACCTTGTCCCAGTGATTGGAAAGTAGTTAGTTATAGTAACTGAGTTAGTCATGAAATTACTTCACCATAAAAGTAACCAGTAATTATTACTACTTTACTACTAATTTTTTTTTTTTTTAGTTCAAATGTTGTCTTTGAATTTTGATTTTTTTTTTTTTCTGAATGGGTTTTAGGTGCTTCCTGATGAGCTGAAATGCACCAGCCTTCCAATTGGGAATCTTGTAATGTCATCACTGAATGACGGAGATGAACGTGGATTTTAACATGTCCTGAATATGTTGAACTGATCTACAGTTCAACACTGATCTCCGTTGGTTGAAATCGCCCGAGTTCGCTCAGGACTGATGTTCGCAGTGTGAATACATCCACAGAGAACCAGCAGCAGCTGGGACTGACGGCAGCACCCGCTGCTGGAGGACAGGAACTGGAGGAGGATACCTCACTGTCACGTCTCTAAAAGTCACTGGATACATAATGAGTTGTTTTTTTGAAAAGCTGCTGTAGGGTGTGAATACTCAAAGTAATCAACACTGTTTCAGCGTTAGTTTTCGGTGAGTGACTGGTATCGGTTGGTCAGAGTCACCCCAACTAGTATCACTGACACACTCAGCTGAACTGTGAATTGAACGAGTCTTTTCAGTCCCGTGACTCAGTACAGTTCATCCACCCAAAAGAGTTGTTCTTTCGAACAAATCGTTCACACAGAGGGACACTACTTCCTTCCTGTGGCAGCCAAGTTGGATGCCCATCCCTGGAGAACACATTATACCCCGCTTTGCAATGTGATCATTACTTAGCATGTTTTTCACTTACCCAAGCATTTTATTTGTAATTCTGTCAGCATTTGAGGGGCTTATATTTACTCCTTCCATTTTCCATTCTTTGGTCTCATCAGACAAGATTAAACCTTTGTCGTCCCACAACGGGAAGTTTCATCACGTTGCACCAGAAAATGTCTCGTGAACTTGCGACAGAGGAAGCATGAAGGAACGGAGGCGCGTCACTCTGCCTGCTCATCTTCTGTCGCAACAGCAGCATGACCTTCCTTGATTGAATAGAAAGTAAAAAGCTCAGCTTAAATGGACGTGAGACTGCCCTTGCAGTGGAAACACACAGCGTCTGCTGCCATCACAAGATCCCATTAGGTCAGACCAGATCAAATCCCGCTCGCTTACATGCTCACTTTGGAGTGCACCAAATCAGCATTACAGCGAGTGTGATGACACTGATGGGGGGAACGCAGACTGGCTTTGGTGGAGAGTCAGCAGCAATGTTCAACAAATTTAGATTTTACCATCCACACACACACACACACACACACACAACCTCTCTGATTGGTCACACACACTGACTGGCTTTCCTCATCCTGAATGCACAGAATTGTTTGAAACTTTTGGCCCTGTCAAACGTTTCCCATCCTCAGCTCGAAGAACGAAGAATGGCTCTTTCAGAATGTGAAAAAAGAAAAAAGACGCACATTCTTTCGTTCACTTCCAACACACACATGCACGCGCGTACACATACACACACCCTTGACTCAGTCGTGAAAACACCAGCTGCACCCACCCCACCCTTACTCCTGGGACAGTTTCCTTGGCAACAGCAACCATGCCGACATAATTTGTGAGTGTGAGCGTGTGTGCGTGTGTGTGTGTGTGTCGTCCCCAGTGTCGAACAACACACTTGCACACAAATGAGATGACCCCCACTTCTCATCAACACTTTGGCTAAACTACAGAGGGCAGACGGAATATTGGAGAGTTTTACCAGACATCAAAGTTATTTACTAGATAAGAACGAACACACACACACACACACACACACACAATGTGAGCGGGTGAGGGTGTGAGCACACACGCCATCAATCATGCACATTCCCAATTTAGGATACAGCCTGGTGAGATGCGCTGCCAACATTCAACAGGATGTTACCACACACACACACACACACACACACACGACTAAATTAAATCCTCAGCCATTATCTACTAGACACGGCCAAAAATCATGCATTTAATTTTGATTTATTTTAATGGCGCTTATCATTCAGCGCCTGCAAATCAGAGTGACAGCTGGAAAGATCTGAGAGCAAAGTAGTGATGTCTTTGGGGGCCGTTCTGTGGCACTAGACAAGAAAACAGACTTCACCATCAAAGATCAATTATAATATACATTGCGTTTGCCTCACGTTCCAATTCAGTCAGAAGTGATCATTCTGTCCTCAAATTATCCAGTAGTTCACATTCTAATTTATATTTTCCTTTCTGCTTTGATAAACCTGCCAGCAGATCTGGAGCAGCTCTACCACACACATAAAACCTTGTATGCGCACACACGCCCCTGCTGAGTGCAGCCACTCTTATCAGCGTCAGGTTGACAGCAAGGTCAACGAGGGTCGCGACCTCTGATCCGAGCCAATTGGCCTCTGACTCCTGTCACAGAGAATCAAAGCAACAAAACGTTAAGATGTAAAAGAACAGACGCTGCGACGTAATCCTGCGGGGCAGGCGGCCTTTAGGGCACGCAAGCACACACAGAGAAATGTGTGAAAGCTTCCAGCAGCTACCTGTCCATGTTTACCCCCCTGACTCCTCACTGTCTGTGCTTTACACGTGCACTTATGCCTGTGTTAGCAGAAGGTATTTTTGTCCATGGTGAACATTAGATTAAAGGCCTGCCGGTCATGGGAACTCTGATGGACCTCGATGTGATTAGAGCAAATGTGTGGCGTGTGATACAGCTAAGAACATTCCTGCACAGCACACTCACACATACGGGCGCCGAGGTGTCAGTTTGCTGCCATTGTCATACGCAAACCTGCACATGAGACAGAAAACTGTTGTGAAAACCTCTCACAACACTGCAGGTCGACAAGCTTCGGTGTCCCAGTTCACACTCGGTGCCTTTTAGTCTCAAAGCTGCTTGGAGCTACTTGTTTGGAGTACTAGTACGTTCCAGTTGTTGTCCACAGTCCTTTTCAGAGTTGTCCGACATGTGGACAGGAAAACATAAATGGACACCTAGAGCCCCCAGTTCAGATCCAAGATGGCGGTAGTAGTGCAGTACTATCTGTCAGTGTGAACTACTTGTACAGTTTTCGTATCACTTGGGTCTTTTGTGTGCCTTTCAGTGAGTCATACACACACATACAGCGTGAGTCATACACACACATACAGCGGTTTAGTTTGTTATCAGTGGAAATGTAGTTACGGTGTCACTGTACGTGGAACAGCACGACATACTGTAGGTCCAGCATGATGGATGAGTTTGTCTGAGCAAGTCAGTGCTTTGTGTCTCACAACCAAAACAAATAAAGGGCATCAAGCTACAAGCCGTAAAGTAACTTTGTCCTCGTCTGAGCCGGAGGGTGAAACTCTCCAAGAGAGTCTCACCCTCCCACCCATACACAGCCTGAAATCAGTTGGTCTTCAGCTTAGCTCGGGAGCACCGAGATCAGCTGCACTATTTAGATCGCTGCTCTAAGCCAGACAAAATGTCTAGGCAAGTGTAAAAAAAAAAGAAGTGATGTTCTCTTTCACGATGTTAAATGGATGCAAAGTTGAAGAGGTTTCGCCTCGGCCCACTAGGTTTTGTTAAAATTAGGCGGTTAGTTTTTGCATAATCCTGTTCAGAGACGGACGAACAAAGAGACAAAACATAACCTCCCCGGCAGATGTAAAGATCTGTGCTCAGCCTACATGAACTTGCGAGTAACCATAGCAACAGCTCTACGAAGGTTAAACCAAGGATTCTCACAAAAGGTGGTTGTGAGATGCGACAAATACTAAATCCTCACGGAATGAATGCGTGGCCTTTTTGTGTAATGAGGCCAACGTAAGTTACCACATGTCATTGATTCGCAATTTAGCTAATGGAAGTCATTAGCAAAACGATGGCGTTTTTGACAAGTAGTTGAGAATCCAGGTTTAAAGCCAATTTGGGAGAAAGTGCTTGGTTATGGGGTGTGTGTGTGGGGGGGGGAGGGGGGGCACTTCATGACTTAGGAAAAGTCGCAGAGGAGAAAACCTACAGTAAAGAACCACCAGAAATTGCCTGTGTGTCCCTGTCATGCTCTCTCCAGTCTTAAGAAGTGTTTGTACTGTGAAGAAGTGCTCTCCTAGAGGGTGCTGGCAGCAAAGGTGCAAGAAGATGGAAAAAGAGCAAAGACCCTATTCAGTGTACAGAGAATGTCAACACTACTTTTCCATGTTGGCATCACAAGGGGGCTGAGATGATGCCATAACCTGCACAAAACCGGCCACAAGCAGGGCGTTTCCTAATTTGGTTAGCAAGCCGGCAGTGCTGGAATATTCCACAGATGATGAACAGTGACAGACCGGAACTTTCCACCTGAATGCAGCACTTGTGACACGTTTCACTGCAGGGAGGTCGGAAATGATCGCGTTAAGCAGTGACCCCCAGGAGCTGTGGAGGGAGTTTGTAGGAGTTTGTAGGAGTTTGCGTTGGCGCGGTGAAACGTGAGTGACACAGACGATTCAAACCACAGGAGGGACGATGAAAAGGATCAGGAGGGAGTCCCTTTCAGTGTGTCTCATAGGGGAATCCATCGGACGAGTCTCTCCGCCTGCAGCGCCGTCTGCGTTAGTGTGTGGGTACGCTACACACATGTGTTGTTATGTCTCCGTCCATCTTTGTCCGTCTGTTCGTCTACTCCGTGAGCCCCGGGGGAACTTCAGCTGTCTGGTGCTGCGTTCCCAGGGGGTGGAATTTGCTGGCTGCGCCACCACAAGGGGGTGGTGGAAGAGGGGGGTGGAGGGGCGTTGAGGAAACCGGGGCACGTTTCCTGTGGAAATGGGGTTATCACTTCACCAATTACTGGTCCAATTACAATGGGAGGTCTGCAGAAGTCTGGGAACAAAAGCCTACAGGAACACAGACAGATGCGATATGTGCATGCACGCACGCACACACGCACGCACACACACACACACACACATGCTAAATCATACACATCTGAATGCATCTGCAGCCTGCATTTGATGGTGTACACACACTGAACATTGACCCGTGGTATTTGGACAGTTGTTCCAACATGCAGAGTTATACAAGGTCAGTGGTTCAATCCCCGGTGCTGAAGTGTCCTGAACCTTTATTAAAAATCGTTATCATGAATAAATTTAGATCTCAAGCCGAGCGCTGACAGCTGACAGCAGACGGCATCTTGGATTTATCTCAGAATGACGAGTGGATTCAGTAGGTCTGAAAACCTATGAAACAAGACCTAGTTTTTAATTTATTACAGAACAGAATGGTCAATAACATTTTATTCACAAATCGTGTCTGAGTCTGGACTATTTTATGGTCTAAGTATGGTTGACAATAGCTGCTAACGTGTCAGTTCACAGCAACAGATCAGACGGGACGATGATATTTATGATATTTATGATATTTACGATGATGATATTTTATTTACTATTGAAACTCAAACTGTGTGTTCGTTGCTTCTTACTGTTCCACATGACTTGTAATCTTCTCTCTCTCACACACACACACGCACACACACACACACACACACACACACAGACACACTACGTCTGGACTGTGTCAACGACAGACCAGACCCACGTGGGCAGCTTAAACTTTGACCTGAGCGCGTATGATTATTCATCATCATCATCAGACTGCTGCGCCGTGCTGCTGCATACGTTCCAGTCCGTTGGCTGTTTACGTATGAATCTAATTTAGCTTCCTATTTTTTTGGTGTTAGGGGAAGTTCACTGAGAACAGATTTTGCATCAGAAATTCCACACGAATATGCTATTTTGAGACTTTGTAGTAGGTCTGACATCGCTATGAATAAAGAGTATGAATAATGTGTAAATGATTATGGTTTATGTGAAACATACATAGACTTTACATATACATATATATACATAAACACACACACACACTAATATATGCTCTTCTCCAATGCTAAAATGGCTATGGTGTGATACATTTGATGTGTGTAGGCTGTTACCACGGTTACGGCCTTCAGTTTTGGATCTAAGGAGGGTACCGTGAAGCACTGGGCAGAAAATGTATGTTTATTTACACTGTCGTGTTGAACAATAGTTTGCAGATTAAATATGAAGTTGATTAAAAAGTGGCCGTGGACTCAGCTGTCTTAAAGGATAATACTGTGATTGGGATCTGGGCCCAAGTTTCCCATGTGTGGGGTCAAAATCATACTCATGGGGACAAAAATGACTGTAATTAGACAGAACTATGTTACTGAAAACAGCAAAATGGCAACGTATTGGAGTGGAACAATTACTGACGGTCCCACGGGGAGAAACAAACAAACACGTAGGAGACGTGTCACTGATACGTGGTGGCAATGAACAATGATTCAATGAGCCGCTGTAAATGAATCCTCTACTTGTTATCACACAAGTGACCTCGGCTCTGTCGCTGTTACTCTTTTAATGGATTTTATGCACAGCTGCTCACTTCATTATTGAGATTTTCATTGTTATTGCTCGATACTTCAACAGTTATGGTCTGTAGAAGTCATTTTCAGCCTCTGAGCACAGGGAAAGAGGGTCTAACTTAACACACAGACTTATCCTTTAAGTGAAAGCCCATTGTCCCTCATCTCAGTCCACCCAATGAACCTATAATACACAGTCACACTACCAGAAGACACACTTAAAAAGTCACGTTACCAAACGTCGAAATACCCTACAACAAAAGTAGGACCTCCTGAATCTGAATCTCTCTCCTGAATCTTACCGACATGTTATGGTTATGTCCACACCCATTAGAGTAAAATCCCTGCAGTCTATAAAATGTCGGTGGCTTCTCCTTCCTGGCTCGGCCTCAAAGCGCGGTGGACGTCCAGCATGAACATGCTTTGTGGGCATTGGCATTGCCCCAACGGCCAATAGATCTTCATCTTGCAGTGGGAGACCATAAAAAGGTAGCTATCTCATCTGGCACATGGCTGTACAGGTTGTACACAGCGACTTCAGCTGGAGAGCTACAGTCCGTTTGGACAGTTACATTTACTACCGCGCTCCGCTTCAAAGTTGGACCAGATGATGATTAAAAAAAAAACGTTATCTGTCACCGTACATCCTCCATTTTCTGATAAGTCCGGGCGCTGTTTAAACAGGAAGAGGACGTCCGACTCACAACCTTTTGTGTCACTTGTCTGATCTTCCCATCACTGAGAAAAAACAACTATGGAATGCTTGTGGTTACTTTTGTTTACGCAGCTTTTGGGAACGTCACAGAGGAATTGAAGATCAGATGCGCACAGATGTGAACCACAGGTCTTCAAATGACGTTTTTGTTTTTTTTTTGTCCTGATTGCCCTTAGAGTTTAATAAACTGCATGTTTACGTCAACATCTTAGAATGTTTCTTCACCGTGATGTGGTGTCATTCACCATACACTTTCCCCTGAACAGTCCCTGCAGGAGTCGTGTGAATGAACACCCACATCCTGCATCTCCAGCCAGCTCCTAATCTACAGATAATGAGGTAAACTTTGCTCTCACCACCGTTAAACCCGTCTACTTCTGGCTTCCACCTGGCCGACGAGTCAAGTGTGCCTTTGTGGATTAAATTCCCACATGCAGTTAAACTGAAAGGAATGCAGTGAGAAATACACACCACACTGAAAGGACGCTGAAAGGAGAACCTCAGACTTACTACAACGTCTTGAGCCGATATGACAAACTAGTTATTCACTGCTTCCTGTTTGTATTTGTGTGTTGGCGTAAACAACATCCCCTGCTCCTCACACACAGCACCTGAGGAAGAGGAGTGAAACTTTTCTTGAGGGGTATGGAGGGGAGAAACGCTGACGTAGGTCAAAGAGATCCAGCTCCAGATTCCACGCGGGAGGGCAAATTGGAGCAAATTAATACTTAAGGGGATTGAAAGAAATAGGATGCTTTTTGCTTAATTATATAGCTCGGGCTAAAGATAGCCTCTGATATTAACACCAGGAACCTCTGGAGGGCAAATTCACATCATGTCCACTGTTGTCTTGGTTTGTCGTTGCCAAAGCAAAAACGTAGTCAGGCTCCATTTACAAGGAAAAAACCCTCAGCCTCTAGGGCCCTTAATAAAGGTTTCCTTAAGTGCGTTCAGCTTGTTATCAGTTAACAGCAGAGCGAAGTCCTTTTCTATACTTGTCTAAATTAGTCCGGGAGAACCTTCAAAAGTCGACAGCAGCTTCCACAGACAGCGTCTGACTTACGTAAGTTATGTATGAAGTGTGGGCTGTTTGAATTGAATAGTGACAAGCCGCTGTTGGGGACCGCTTCCATTAAAATGAATAATAGAGAGTACGTTTTATTCTGAGCTCAGATATCCATCCCAGCAAAATCTGCATCTCAGCAACAACAGTTTCCAGCCCAGAGCCTGGAAAGCACTGGCCTAGATAGAGACAGATCTGAAAGAATAAATGAATAATGAAACAACTCTTCATTTGGATTTGGATCCATTCGCAGGGCTTTTGTGCTTTGTTAGTATACAGAAGGTGAAGATCCTGTGTTCACATGTACTAAGTTGGAACACGTCTTGAACATTATTGAGGATTTCTAAAAGGTACGTCATGTATGTACACGACTCAAAATGTTGTGTCGACACTCGCCACTTTTTTAAAGATTCTTTAGATTACTTTGTGTGTGTGTGTGGGGGGGGACAACGCTGCTCCTCAACGTCCTTCTGCTCAGTCCAAAACAGCCACCTCATCTGGCATCTGTGGAGGCAGCTGCTTAGGATTCCTTAAATTTCCCCCGACCTTTTTGGTTGCTAGAAAGTATTAGTCATCCCGGTGTGACCTTATCCTTCATTACCAGATCAAATTGAAAGTATTCAAGTATGAACAACTGCAGCATGGACCCAAATTGAATTTCAAACACATGCACATGAACAAACATGCGTCTGGATACTAATGAACTCATCTTGCGTGCGATAGAACAAAGCGATCTGAATGCTAATGTATGACAACACTGGGAGGACGTATGTACGTTTACATTACGGTCTGGAAAGACGCAGCAGGTTGTACAGGCGGTGAAGGACAACAGAGGTCACGAGTCAAAGTCAGCGTCCTCTCTGATGGAATCGGAATCAAACATGCTCTGGTCAGCCAGACACCTGTCAAGTCCAGTGGATGTTGTTTGAATTAAACATGACCCAGAGTCCATGTGGAAAATGAATTCACTCCGACTTAATAAACTTTCCGAATGCCCTCAGACGTGTAGTTTAATGGTGCGGTTATGAGGGTGGATCCTCATTTTGTCACGTGACGGTCGCAGACATTCACATGAAACGGCTGTTGGGGCGTCTGCACTGTGCATACAGGCTTTCATTAATGTGATTTATTGTGAACACAGTTCATCGTGTACGTACAAATAAAGCACATATGGCGCACGTGTGTGTGTGTTTGTCTTGCCGTTAGTGTTCATGAAGGTATGATAGTGTGTCTGGGTCATATTTCTATAACTCCACAAAATGAATCTAACTCTATGATCTCTTTGATACTTGCGATGTGTGTGTGTGTGTGTGTGTGTGTGTGTGTGTGTGTGTGTGTGTGTGTGTGTGTGTGTGTGTGTGTGTGTGTGCGTGCATGTGTGTCTTGCCATGTTTATTAAGGTATTATAGTGTGGCTGGGTCATATTTCCGTAATACCACAAAATGACTGAAACGACTTGGGTAGTGTGTGTGTGTGTGTGTGTGTGTGTGTGTGTGTGTGGCACAGAGATGGTATCTTGAACTGTTATCTATCATTAAGAAAATCACACTACCGTCCACTCAATAGTTTGGGTAATGGCGTCATTACACTCAATCGCGCGTGTGTGTGTGTGTGTGTGTGTGTGTGTGTGTGTGTGTGTGTGTGTGTGACCACAGGAGATTGATTTCGGAGGCGTCTTTAAGTATTTAAAGCTGCTTTTAAAGATGTAGCTGCAAGTGTCCGGTTGCTGTGGTGACACGTGACCAATCAGGAGCGTCTCTCATACAGTAAAGACTTTTGTCTGAACAACAAGTGTTGTGAACTTCCCGCTGGACTAGAGTCATGTCAGTTGCTATGGTTACGGTCTAGTTGAATGGTAAATGGCGCGTTTATTGATATGATAACGGCTTGACAATGCTGCCTAATTCACCCATTCCCACTCACAATCACTCTCTGTTGGCAGAGCTGGTCTGAGTCTTGCTCAAGGACACTTAGATATGATCTTTGGAGGAGCGCAGCCACACACACTCACCCTCATTTGTCTGATTAGAATCTGGCACAAAACTACAATCTGTCAGGTTTAGGGACGTAGCACCGAACTGATTCATTCACACGCTTTTCCACGTCTACTTTTGTTTTTAAAAACCTCCTCAGTGCCAGGATGAATCAACCCATCACAGCTCTCGTAAAGCTCCGATGACAGTTCAGTGAGGACGTGCGACCCTTCAATTCCCTCGTCCACACCTCTTTTCTCCTGATTTCCATGAAATGATACCCGACGTGTCTGTTGGACGAAGGAAGGATTTGTACCATGTACAACGAAACAAACTAAACTTGTCCTCTCGTGGGCCAACAGGTGGCGCCAAACATGGTCCTTCCGTGACCATGAATGTAAAGCCAGACTATTTGTTTCATTCACTAAAGTCATCGCTCATGGCATTCAACGGTCTCTTCTGAGTCTTGAGTCACTTTGAAAATGTTGTTGAAGTTGTTGAAACAACACCTCACCTGTCTTCGTTCAAACGTCATGGAACTGGACTTCCACATTTTCTCACAGACGTGATCCTTTAATGTGTAACTTTCTAATACTAAATGTTTCTCTGACAATTTAAAAAACAAACAAACCTTGTTTAGTCTCCACGACACCGTCAGACTACAGCCTCCATTTTAGAGCAGATTAAGTCACATTGCATACAGGTTACCAAAACCACGGACGGTTTCCGTCTCCTGTGAATCCAACCGTTGGCACGTGAAGACTTCGGTTCGCTTCACTGTGGCGCTGCTTCACAGGAACAGTGGCTGGTGTTTTCTCAGGCCGGAGAGGAAATAAAAACTAAGTGACATGATTGATTTTCAGGGCCGCAGACGGATTCGCAGCAGGTTTTCCTCCAACACACCGGGTCAAATTGGTGTTGACTGTCTTCACAGAGGGCCGATGAGAGTGAAACATGAGCGTGAAGGAGCCCTGTATATATAACGATACGTTTGAATTGGATTTATTGCTTCATTTTTTTCTTTTTTTACACCGACTTTGATTCGGTAAACAAGTTCAAGAGTCTTAATCGTTTAAGTGGACCTGAGGTCATTTTCTAATTACAGTGATTCCATGACAAACATCCACTCTGTCTGTCTGTCTGAGATCAATCTGCGCTGAAGAGACGGGAAATGGCCACCGCATGGAGCTCCCATAGAGAGCACACACACACACACACACACACACACACACACACGTCGTTCCTTTCATTCAGAGATGAGCGGACCGACCTCTGGAGGCAGCGAACCTGTCATTCAAAGTTGCAGAGATTCAATCTGAATACACAACCAGTACGGGGATGTGAACTGAAAGAGCTCTTTTGAGGTGCACACACATACTTTTAAAAAGTCCACACGACCACAAGTACACACACTTGGGTACTTGTCACATTTTGGACTTTCAGATTTCATTACAGCTAAATTCCCACGTGGGAGCGTCCACCATGGCTTTCCTTCTCTTTCTCTGTATATCTGGGTCATGAGTGGTCGGCCACATTGGAGCTGTTGTCTCGCGTACGGACGTGTAATAATCAGAATCTCTGGTGACACGAGTACAGTCAGGTTGGCGTCCCTCCCACGTGGACGAGCAGACGGTTTCCTCCTGTACTATGAGACCTATTTCATCAAAACAGAGAGGTTTCGATGTGGGACCCTTCAAGTGGACCCAGCAGGTCTACGGGTGACCTACATGATGATTCAACAGCAGCGCTCTGAACGACACTAACGGAGCAGCGCACGGTTCACTTCTCCACATCAGTGTAGAAGAGAAATAGCTGAAATGTCCATTTTAGTTTGTGAGAGTTTTACTATTCCGCTTCGCCATTTAAGGAGAAGTCTTCTGTGTGTCGTCCGAAGGTTTTTCCAGTAACATCTGCAGTGATTGGGCTTGAAGCCAAGAGATAATTAATTTCATGGTGATGTGGATCTAGGATTCCTGCCATCAGATAATTACCTCTGTCAGCCATATTTGATTCAACATCCTGAAGGTTTGTGCTGTCAAGAAGTCTGTCTATGACGGGCTTGCTCAGATCTTTTTGTCTTAGCTTGCACTTGACAGGTTGCACACACACAAAAAAGACATTTTTCATTCACATTGACAGCAGTTACTAACCCGCATTAGACAATTAAAAGTCAAAAGTAATCAACATATGAGAGACGACAAGTTCTAACTCATCGTCCTAAAAAAGACTAGAACCTACAGCACAGGTGAATACAGATACAGAGGAGACGAAGAAGAGGAAAAAGTCTGCGTACGCACACCTGCGTGTGTCTGTGATGCATGATACAGACTTCTTACCGGCATGTGTGAACTGCAGCCTGGGCTGCGATGCTCTCCATGCCCCCGTAAAGGTGGACCCGAGGTGGGCCAGCAGGAGCACTGCCACAGGCCGACACATCCTCCTCGTCACAACACACCCTGAGCCGGGTGTCCGTCCGAACGGGGCAAATTCAGGCAAGTGACACGCTTGAGCTGTGTGTTCAGGTGAGGTGCTGCACACACAGGGAAACACACATTTAATGTGCAGAGTGGTGCACTAAACGCACAGCATGGCTTGAATCCGAGGAGAATGGTCCTAAAGAGTGGTCCAGGTCCCAGAGATGCTGGATCCAAACTCAAGTCCAAGTGCACGGAGCTACAGTAAGTCCGAATCCTGGGAATAATTCTCCAGCAGCACTCAGACGCTGTGTGTTTGTGTGTTTATATTGTATAAGAGTGTGTGCGTGGGCCTCACAGATGGAGGGGAAAGAAAAAGAAAGTCAACTCTCCGCTGCCTCTTTGCAGCTTCACAGCTCTCTTCTGTTCTGTCTCTCGTCCCAGCTCCTCTCCGCAAGTGACTCTCTCTCTCTCTCTCTCTCTCTCTGTCTCTCTGTCTCTCTCTCACTCCGAAGGGGAGGGAGCACAGACCCAAATCACTGTGGCCGCCCTCCACACACACACACACACACATGCAAGCACACCCACCCATTCACTGCTCCAGGAGAACCTTGTTAAAGTGACAATCAGTGACAAATCAGCTCTCAGCCTCGTTCTCCTCTCTGTTCCAATCCATCTCCTTTTGTCTCTTTTATTCCTCCTTTTTTCTTCTCATTTACAAAGCAGTTTTACACGCAGAGGAAATGCAGGGCAGATATGCAAACTGTGCTCAAGGGTTTGCAAACAATTCTGTGTCATGCCCGCCCAGTACCGTTTGACCACGAGTCAAACGCATGCTTGAAAAGATATTTTAATCGACGTACGAGCAAAAAGATGGAAGGAGCTTTACTGTCAGAGCAGCAGCCAATGATGTTGTTGTTGTCAGTGTGCATTGTAGGGCAAAAAATATCTGTGCACCTTACCATGTGGAACCTCTGGTCTCATCCTGTGTACATGAGCACACATGTACAACACTGAAAGACATATGAGTACTTGAATAATTGAGCCTAAAGGTCTTGATCGCCCCCTGGTGGATGGTGGCCATTTAGGGCATAAGAACCTTCATTAGCTGATCTGACACAGGCAAAACAAAAAAGTCAAATCTTCAGATACATTTTACTCGATCTACTCACAGACAGACATATTTCCGATGTCTGTTATTTTTCAAAGTTATTCAATGTAATATAAAAGGGTGTTGTGATTTACAGACATCTTTTTCGAGAAGGAGATATAATGTCTACGTTCAATAACCCCCACTGTCTCTGACCATCTTAAACTGATTAGTCACAATAGGAGGTACCTCAATTCAGCAGCACCATTTCCATGATCCCTACTTCACGGCTTTCACACATACGTGTTGTTCTAGTTATATTAATATACTCATGCACACACATCAGCCAGACCATCACTCTGTAAGGTTCCAAATGAAAACAAACTCTACTGTCATGTCATTCTCACCCATCAGAGAAACTTTGCCCCAGTTTATTCATCCATGAGAATACTGGAAAAGTCCTGCAGCTGCTGTCTGTGGACCTTCCATTTAGTGCAACAAACTAGGCACCAACAACGACCAAAATGAGGCTTTGAAATGAATTCCAAAACAAAACTTGTGACTTTGTCTCTCTGTACCAAAGTCTTTATCCATGCTCTCATTACTTTCTCTCTTAGTTTCCTCTCCTAACCCAAATGCAATCATTACCGTCCGCGCCCTCTTCTTCTTCTTCGTTCTGCTATTTTCATCAGATGGCGGCTCACAGCAGCGCAGGCTGAATCTTTCACCAGCTCAAGTTCAATCGCAGGCTAGTGAGGACAATTTATTCATTCTCTGGGATAAATAATGAATTTAGGTTGCGTGCAAATGAATGAATAAGTATATAGTCCCTCTGAGGATTTCTGATTTGTAAATGATTTATTCTAGTGTGTGTGCTATGTTATAATTAGTACAGATATTTTTAAATGTGACCCTACAGTTCATTAAACTACATGGTTATACATCCTCCACCGTACTGTTTACAGAAGCTCATACAGCTTTTAACAGGCTGAGTACATCTGGTCCGACCTACTCATTAACGCAGTTATGATCTAGCACAGGAAGACGTCTCCGGGTGTCACCAAGTGCTAATAACCCTCCTCCTGTGATGGAGATCAGAAAATTCAGAAAATTCAGGTCATTTTTGTTGTCTATATCAGTGGACAATGAGCTCATCAAAAAACTACTGATAGTACTACTGCTACGACGACTAACTATGCATAGAACACTTCTCAAATGTCACATTATAAAGTGCTTTGAAAAGGCAGTTACAGCGATAGAGGAGATTTAAAAAAATATGAAAAAAAACATTGTAAAATGTCAAAGGTGATCCACCGTGGCTGCTGCTTGTATATGTTTAATATGAATAAACAAAAGGAGAAATGCAGCGACGGCAATGAAAAACGATGCTTCTGTTGCACTTTTGCGACACCAGGAATCACACAAGGACAAAAAGTGGATTAGCAGATTATAGTAGCTGACACGTGAACATGAGAGCCTTCTATGACTGGTTACTGTTGACAAATAAACCCAATGTCAACAATACCCTACGCTAAAAAACATCCTGTATGTCTTTTTGTCGAGGACCCTCTGAAACTGTGGCTCTGGTCGTCCTGGTCAGTCAGCCGGTTAATTACAACAAACAACCGTCCAGCTAGCTTCAACAGAAAAACCCACAGATATTCTCATTGACAAGTGACATCCATTTGTCAATTAGCGTGTGAGCTCTGTCTGTTCAGCTCATTACTGGGCTCAGACCACCACGATTGGGTGTAAACCACACACACACACACACACACACACACACACACACACACACACAGGCATTAACTAATGCACATTCCCTGTGTTCCGTGAGTTGAGAGAGAATTGGGCAGTAATTGACCATTCACTATCACCTTGTTGTTCAGGTCCAGTAGGTCTTTGTTGCCTGTCTGAGCTGACACCAACTTCAGTAATTCACTAAATTCACTAATTCACTAATTCCGAGTCCATTATGAGGGCATGGCCACTTCGTGTCATACACGCTTAATTCCATTTTTAAGAAAGCTATACTCTTTACTTTGTAGGCACGCATTTATTCATTCATTTGTTTTGAAATAATATGATTCAATAAATCGTCAATTATGAATCATTAACACTTTTCATGAACATTTGTGAATAAAATTCTGTTTAGCCAACATTATTGATAAAGTTAAGTATTGGATTTAGTATTGGACTAAGTTTGTTTGTAACATGCGAATGTGTTTTAGTACTGATGAATATCTGCTGATAGAATATTACTGCTTAGAGAATTTTTGATTTCTGATTTCTGATCAAATGAATTCCAGCTTCCAAATACACTTCACGCCATGTTTTATTAACACTGGTAGTGGTAGCGTTTCAATTTTAATTTATGTCATTCATGAAGATGTGACTGGCACACCAACGTTTGTACTGTGTTATTGACACCACATGCAGTACATGTATCAGTATCATGTACATGGGGAAGGTGCTGGTCGTCATCACGAGCTTTTACTTTGAATGTTAGCGAGTACTCTGTGACGTGCTAACAGCAAGTGCTTCGGTGAAATCGAATTCCTGCTCATCTAACGCAGACAACAGCTGATACAAAACTCGATTTCTTACCAGTGGGTTTGAATGTTCTAGGTTAACAGGCAGAGACACACAGACCTGTGCTGCCATCTTACGTCTCCTCCGGGTCACTACAACTGCTCCACTGAGCGCTCACACGCCCGAAGTCCCGCGAGAACATTAGAAGGATTGTTGTTGTTGTTGTTGTTGATTCCTTCACAACAGAAGAAAAATAACTGGTTTCATTTGGCTTCAAAGCGGCGACAAAACTCGCGAAGTGAGCCAGTTCGTTTCTGGACTGGTCGACAGGAAGCAGTTGTAATGTCACATCTGTACCACCAGAGGCCAGTGCAGTATCGTGTGTGTGTGTGTGTGTGTGTGTGTGTGTGTGTGTGTGTGTGTGTGTGTGTGTGTGTGTGTGTGTGTGTGTGTGTGTGTGTGTGTGTGTGTGTGTGTGTGTGTGTGTGTGTGTGTGTCAAGGTCTTCGGGACTTGAAAGAAGGTGAAATGTCACATACTCACATTGATCTCAGGGATTAAAACACGTTGTCAAACATGTCAAACGTCTGACTAATCCAAATGTTTGGTTCTGGTCTATCTCGGACACTATTATTGTTTTTCTTTTTATGTACTGGTGTTTTATGTACTGGTGAAACAGCCATGACCTTATCACTGAGTTCAGTTCGTACATCAGACTGTTGTTGTTGTTGTTGTTGTTGTTGTCCTGAATTAATTCAAGGTCCATTTGTGATCTCTTGTAAGTCGTCCAGCTGTAGGAAGGAACAATAACACACAGTCACATTGTCAATGTTCTCTGATCTGTACGTGCGTGTGAAAGGTTGGCGTCCGATTCGTTTCTTGGTTTGTTATTGATTTAATAATACCTCTCATTCATTTTTAATTCTACAGATTTTCACGGATATGATGGAGTTTACAACAGGGTGGAGTATTTTGGAGGGAGTGGGTCGAACGCGCGCACTCGTCATGATGTGTTGGAATCTTTAGTGTGGGGGGCGCGCCTGAAGGGAACGCGCCTGGTTGGAGACTGGAGCTCGTACCGGATCCTCAGTTTAAAAAAAAAAAAACGAGGAAAGGAGGGGGGGATAAATAAAACAGAACATTTGCGTTGTGTTTTCTAAGAAATGAGGAGGTAGACTGATAGCTGCAGAGTACGGACACCTCTGTGAGACCCTTTTCAAAAGTGTCTGAACTACGTCTGGTGCTAAAAATAAAACTTCGGGTGACAAAGGGAGAAGGTGGGTGTGTGGGTGAGTCACAGTCATGGGGTCAATCCTTGTCAAAGCTTCAGCTCAAGTCATAAATTAAAAAAAAAAAAAAATGCATCTCTGAGTGAGCGGCCAGTTCTACCGGTCCAAAGTCACCAGCGAAGATCGTCTATAACGAGGATGGAGTGCTGAAGTAAAAAAAAAAAAAAAAAAAAAAAAAGTCTCACCGAGTTTCTTTCATTAGCACACGCCACTCCACACACCTCTGCGGCTTGAGAGGTCTAAGAAGAATCTCTCTCTTCATACATCGCACATTCCGCTCCTGTTTAATCAATTCTTGACATACTGGGCTGATGTATGCAACTAAATGTGTCATATCATGTCCATTTTACTGTACACACAAATTACATTGTGTATGCATCTGTTCTGTTATTTTATACTTCTACACTATGGTACAGTAAAACTTTGACTTGGTTTTATTTGGTTGTTCTTCATAAACTCTCTGTGTTCCATTCAGTACATTGAGGCTCGAACAGGTCAAGTATTTTGGTGTGTTTTTGTTTTATGTCCTACAACTGAGCGCGACAAATATGCCCATGTATCCCAATATCAGACCAGATAGTATAAAATAATCAGTTTGAGTACAGTACGCAACATGTTAGTAGCTTTAAAAATGAGTTTTTACAGGAATTTACATTTACAGGAATAACAACAACAACAACAACAACAACAACAATAATAATAACAATAATAATAATAATAATAATAATAATAATAATAATAATAATAATAATAATAATAATAATAATAATAATAATAATAATAATAATAATAATACGTAACTGACAGTGAATACTGGTCATATTGTCTAAATGTATCTAAATTAGCTCAATTTAGCTCAAACCCCAGTTTGAGAGGCCTGCGGAGTGAGACCTCTCGCCCACTACACGTCGCTCTCCCTCTCTCACAAACTGTTTCACTGCAGATAACAGCTCTTGTGTAACCCGCCCCCTCGCTGCTCTTCTTTCCTCCCATTGGACAGCTCGCTTCTCCTCTTCTCTCACCCTATTGGACGGACCGCACGGTCGATGAGCTCATATTGGTTAAATATAGTTGGGCTCGCGAGGGGCTAAAAATAGAGCGGTATATAAACGCAGCGCGAACGCGACGTGGTGCTGCACTTCTCCCAGGCCGGCAGCCGGAGAAGCAGCGGCAGGAGGCGGCCGCGGAGGGTGGGGGGGGGGACACGGTTCACCGCCTGAGAAACCTCCGCGGCCTCCCTCCACATCGGTCCCCCACCACTGTTGCATCAGGCGCTGAGCTGAGGCTTTCATGGTGCCACCGGTTTAGGGTGGAGTAGGCCTGTGACGAACTTCCTTCCTTTCCGAGTCTGGTTTCGCTTTGAGAGCGCTCTCAGGAGGCCTCGGCCATTTCTAACACTACCTTAAAGTTTGGACATGATGAGGATTTTCCTTCATAATCGTGAAATGAGTAAGTGTCGGTGGTAACGGAAACCACGGAGGGAAGAGAAAGAACCACTGTACTCCGACAAGTTTCTCCTTCACTTAGAACCAAACATTTGAACTAGTGAAACAGGAGTCAGAAAAGGACTAAAACAGATCGGACATGTCTGACAAACATCCTCCAGAGGTCTGTGATGAAACACAGCCAGAACAAACAAAACCTCCCGTTTTAAGGACAGACGGGGCATAAAACAGTTTTTCCACGATATCACCATTAATCGTAAAACCCAGCACTAGATTTTATGACTGTTTGTGCTGTCAGAAACAGTCAGACAGTTCCTCAAAGCTGACAAGTTGCACTAGACTCTCCCACCTCCATGAAGGAGGAGGTAGGAGGAGAAAATGATGAGACTTGACATCACGGTAATCCCATTCGCTTTATTGCCAGAAGCCAGCGAGTCATTACCGTAATGACGGCAAATTGGAGGTGAAGTGCGACTTATCAACATTTTGTCCTTCTCGTAGCCGTCAGACGTTTTCTCCTTCTCCCGGCTCCTTCTTCAAAGCAGGTCGAGGAGCCGAGTACAAGTTCACGCTACAAGTACAAGTTTGACATGTTCTGATGGACAAATAGTTGAATAATTGTGGTGCTCCAGAGGAAGGCCAGCGTGAATGAGTCAGCAGTGATACGGTCTGTTGAAGGGTTAACACAGATTCGGTTTAAAGGAGGTTTTTCAAACTTTTCCTGGATCATTTTGCAGATCAGTTCTGTGCTTTGGCATTGATTGACACATAGATCTGCTTAGTGAAGATCAACCACATTCTTCACCAGAACGTCCAATGATCCAATCATAGATGTTCTTTTTAAAATGAGAACTACAACTGAGGCCCGTTCAGAGAAATTCCTGACTTTCCGAATGCTGAAATGAGGAAAACTCAACCCAAACATCTTAAACGTTTCACACTGAAGATTCTTCATTTACTCAGGCTTTTGACCAAACGGATCAATTCCTTCAAGAAGGTTCAGTGGAGTGAGTTCATCCTGAAATGAGGGAAAACTGCAGAACTTTCCTGATTTCAGTTTTACCGATGAATTTAAACATGAAACTTAAAACATGAATGATGTTTGATTTTTCTCCGTTTTCCTCATTTCAGGATGAACCGACTCTGTCTTTTCATGAAAGCTGCTTTCTGGACCGAGGTCCTGCCGTTTGCTTCAATAATGAGACGATATTGACAGTTTCGTTCTACCTCACCTGTCACTGCCTCCGTTTGCTCCTGAACACCTGTTGCGGTTGTGAAACATTTCACTCAAATTGTACAGTACAGTGTGTCTTTCTGCCAAGAACATAGTATTCTCATATTCTGTCAGCGGTGTT